>NC_091120.1:12093207-12303207 GCF_040183065.1 Periplaneta americana
TCATTCTCTAACCATTCAATCAATCATTCATTCCTTCATACATTCATTCATTCATTCATTCATTCATTCATTCATCTATTAATGGATAACCATCTAATCTATTAATTTGAAACATTTCATTCTCTAACCATTCAATCATTCATTCATTCATCCATCTATTAATGGGTAACCTCTAGTATATTAATTTGAAACATTTCATTCTCTAACCATTCAATCATTCATTCATTCATCCATCTATTAATGGATAACCATCTAATCTATTAATTTGAAACATTTCATTCTCTAACTATTCAATCATTCATGCATTCATTCATCTATTAATGGATAACCATCTAATCTATGAATTTGAAACATTTCATTCTCTAACCATTCAATCATTCATGCATTCATTCATCTATTAATGGATAACCATCTAATGTATTAATTTGAAACATTTCATTCTCTAACCATTCAATCATTCATGCATTCATTCATCTATTAATGGCTAAATATCTAATCTATTAATCCAAACATTTCATCCTCTAACCCATTCATTCATTCATTCATCTAATCAACTAATATATTAATCTAAACATTTCATCCTCTAACCGAATTCTTCATTCATTTATCTATTAATGGACAATCAACTAATATATTAAACCAAAGATTTCATCCTCTAACCCATTTCTTCTTTTCTCATCTATTAATGGATAACCATCTAATCTATTAATTCAAACATTTCATCCACTAACCATTTCTTCATTAATTCATCTATTAATGGATAATCATTTAATCTACCAATTCAAACATTTCATCCTCTAACGGTTAGAGTCTAACCATTCATTCATTCATTTATTAATGGATAATCATCTAATATATTAAACCAAAGATTTCATTCTCTAACCCATTTCTTCTTTTCTTATCTATTAATGGATAACCATCTAATGTATTAATTCAAACATTTCATCCACTAACCATTTCTTCATTAATTCATCTATTAATGGATAATCATTTAATCTACTAATTCAAACATTTCATCCTCTAACGGTTAGAGTCTAACCATTCATTCATTCATTCATTCATTCATCCATTTATTAATGGATAATCATCTAATATATTACACCAAAGATTTCATCCTCTAACCCATTTCTTCTTTTCTTATCTATTAATGGATAACCATCTAATGTATTAATTCAAACATTTCATCCACTAACCATTTCTTCATTAATTCATCTATTAATGGATAATCATTTAATCTACTAACTCAAACATTTCATCCTCTAACGGTTAGAGTCTAACCATTCATTCATTCATTTATTAATGGATAATCATCTGATATATTAAACCAAAGATTTCATCCTCTAACCCATTTCTTCTTTTCTTATCTATTAATGGATAATCATCTAATCTATTAATTCAAACATGTCATCCTCTAACCCATTCATTCATTCATTCATTCATTCATTCATTCATTCATTCATTCATTCATTCATCTAATAATGGAAAATAATCTTATCTATTAATCCAACCATTTCATCCTCCAAGTTACTGTAAGTTCTGCAAAGTAGCAGCGCACTTGTACCCAGACAGTGGGCAGTTTGCAATGGTTTGATCCGCATTGCCACCACAGTAATAAATCAGATTTGAAACGTATTACAAAACATGATCCATGCGTGTAACAATGTGATCAGCAACTTATCGGTGTGTGGCGCATGTGGGAAGCAGGTCGTGGTTTGCCACACGTGCCTCGCTCCACGCCATGTTTAGTGATGAGTGATGTTCATGTTTCTACACCACGAGCGAGGCGTTAGGCAATTGTTATTCTTGCGTTGCAGACTGATGGAGCCACGTGACAGAAAGAGCGGGTGTCGGGGTGAAATATATGCGCGACATCGGCGCAGAATAGAATGGGAATATGTTCTGGGAAGAATTGAAGGTATTATCATTTGCTGCGTCATCACGAGGGGCATTTAAGATGGATATGGGAGACATAAATTCTAAGGAAATGTGTTGGGAAGAACTACTTTTCGTAACTGCACTCTTACGGAACATATACGTTGTATGGAAGAACAGGGACATTTTATGCATTACAGAATTGAATTACCTTTTGTATTGCAACCAAAAATAAATTTGGAATGGGCTACGTTAAAATATTTCTTTCTCTACCTTGAAACATTACGCATTACTTTTTGCAGCTGACAATAAAGTGACAATGCATTAAAATATTTATTTTACTATAGTCCCGACGCTGTTATTCCCGGCGTGACTCCGCCTCTTTGCTTACGTCTTAGGAAGTGAAGGCTCTATAAAGTCTAGGTAGGTAGTATCGTTCGCCATTTTTGTTCTTTCGTTGCCGAGCTACCATACGAGGAATCTACTTGCCACACCGTTAAACATTATCATGTCGTAGCTCCTATGATAATAGATCAAATGCACTGTAATTGAGCAAATAATTGAGCGGCAAATAACGTCCTCGTGTGTTTTCTACGAAAGCAGACGAAAGAGCCAAAATGGCGGGCAAGTATATTAACTATTTATCGAGCCTTAGGAAGTGAATTACATCATCACCAGCGAATGTCAAGACGCACACGTTTAAATGTAGCCGACCTGCAACGTGATTGGCTGCCGGAAATAAGAGCGACGGGACTATAGTAACCAAATTGTTTGTCTCTACCATGTTTTGTTAAATGGTGCTCATCGTTACTGCAAACTGCAATTATTTGATATTTATGGAGCGTTGGACCGAGGAACGGCGCTTAAAGTGTATTATCTTCATATCAGAGTTCGGTGCAAACCCGACTAGCTTTCCGTCTGCCGGAAATGCAGTGATATGTTGAAATGATACAGAACTTTTCCACACCACAACTCGCCCATTTTCCAGTGAATGAAAACACTGTTTCAACAGGACGGAGCAACAAGCCACACCGCAAGAATTTCGATGGATGCTGTAAATGATTTGTTCCCGGGCCGCGTCATTTGTCGGAAAGAGGATATCGCTTGGCCACCTAGGTCACCTGATTTAACGATATGTGATTTCTTCCTATGGGGAAACCTCAAAACGAAGATGTTTGGGGGTAATCCATCCAGAACAATTCCAGCTCTAAAA
Source organism: Periplaneta americana (assembly GCF_040183065.1). Classification (NCBI taxonomy): domain Eukaryota; kingdom Metazoa; phylum Arthropoda; class Insecta; order Blattodea; family Blattidae; genus Periplaneta; species Periplaneta americana. The sequence continues at coordinate 12,096,293 of NC_091120.1, forward strand.
CAACGCATACGGGAAGAGGTCGCTGCGATACCCGTCAATACGCTGAGAGGGGTTATGCAACAGTTCGTGGCCAGACGCGAAGAATGTGTGCGTTTCTGTGGAGATCACTTGGCTGACGTGATTTTTAAGAAATATTTTTTTTTCTTGTTGCATACCTAATGGTTATTCATGTACTTGTCATTTCTACTCATTAAATTGATATAATAATAACTTTTCATTCTTTTTGTGCGCCTTGAAATCTTTCCGTTTGACTGCCCACCTAGTATATCGAGTTTCATTCTGAGCTCCAGACTCGTGAGTGAAACAAAGATGAAAGGTATGTAGAGAATCTTAACTACCGTTGTATGAAAGTCAGGTATTAAAAAAAATCCACAGATCCAATTTCTGGACATTCGCGCTGATTTTGATAATTCCTTCCGGACAGTAATTTCACACTTAAAAATTAGAACAGGCCAGGAAAAAGTAAGGACGTATGGTAGCCCTGCAATTTTCCAATGAAAGCCAATAGACAATATCTGTTGGATTGAGACTGTATTTAACACACATTCATTAAAACCGAAAAAAAAAAACTTGCAGCCCTCAAATTAACACTTTCAAATTATTAGTGAAATGTTGAATTCTCCGTCTTTTGAGTTCACTAATCAATAGAAGAATTGCATCGGCATGGAAGGCGTTCTGGAGCCTGAAGTTCATATGGACGGACAAGACAATAAACCGCAGTCTCGAGTTCGAAGCACTAGAGACGTGTAATCCCAGTTTTTGCTATACGGCTGCCAAACTTGGACGTTGACCGAGAGACAACGCTCAAGTATACAAACATGCCGGAGGAAGATGCAAAGAAAAATACTGGGCACCACGCTACGAGACAGAATGACAAACGAAACACTGCAAAGACTGACGAACACTACTGACGCAACAGAACGAGCCACGGCAACGAAGTGGACCTGGAGGGGGGACATGTGGCGAGACTACATCAGACAAGATGGACCCACGCAGTCACGATGTGGGACCCCTACGTCGGAAAGAGAGGACAGGGAAGACCACGGCTCAGATGGTCTGACACGTTTACCAAAGAGGCGGGGGGTAACAATGGTCGAGGACAGCAAAGAACAGAGTTTTGTGGAAAGAACTAGGGAAGGTCATTGTAAATAGATAACGTAACCAGTGTTAAGATATTGTAAATAGTAAAGTCGGTATTAGTGAAAGTGTAAGACAAGTTTTGTAAATAGTAAAGTCAGTGTTGAGAAAGTGTCAGGTAAATAGTGTAAATAGCAATCAGTGTTTGTCAAAGTGCCAGTGTCAGTATAATGTGTGTAGTGCAAGAAAAAAAAATGAACAAAGAACAGTGCTGAGACTAGTTGAAGTCTAACAGGGTTATTAACAATGTCACAAAAGTAGTATACACGACAAGCTCGCCTGGATTGGCTCACCAAGCGAGTACACTTGAGCCATCCCTGTCGAGGGGGTTCTAACCCCATCACAGGAGGCCTGTGCCCAACATGGGTCATCATGGCTAACATTCAACATTCAATGTAACCTGGAATATCATGTATGTAATGTAGCCTACTTGGATATGTAAGAAATGTAATGAGAACACCTGAAATACAAGTTCATACGATGAAAGAGTAATGGAACGGAGAAAAATTCTCTCCGGCACCGGGATTTGAACCCGGGTTTTCAGCTCTACGTGCTGATGCTTTATCCACTAAGCCACACCGGATAAGCATCCCGGTGTCGGACAGAATCGTCTCAGATTAAGTTCCAACTCTTGGGTTCCCTCTAGTGGCCGCCCTCTGCACTACGTCATAGATATCTATGAACGTAGGACTGAAGTCCACACATGTGCTGAGGTGCTCTCGTTATGAGTGACTAGTTGGCCGGGATCCGACGGAATCCGGTGTGGCTTAGTGGATAAAGCATCAGCATGTAGAGCTGAAAACCCGGGTTCAAATCCCGGTGCCGGAGAGAATTTTTCTCCGTTCCATTACTCTTTCATCGTATGATGACGCAGAATATCTGCATGGAAATATCGTATGTAATTCGGTACATTAAAATAATAAATACAAGTTCAAGTGAAAAAAAAAGACTCAGAATATGAAATTCGCTCTAAAACTACTGAAGTAGTAGGACTGAAGTCCACACACATGTGCTGAGGTGCACTCGTTATGAGTAACTAGTTGGCCGGGATCCGACGGAATCCGGTGTGGCTTAGTGGATAAAGCATCAGCATGTAGAGCTGAAAACCCGGGTTCAAATCCAGGGTGCCGGAGAGAATTTTTCTCCGTTCCATTACTCTTTCATCGTATGATGACGCAGAATATCTGCATGGAAATATCATATGTACTTCGGTACATTAAAATAATAAATACAAGTTCAAGTAAAAAAAAAAGACTCAGAATATGAAATTCGCTCTAAAACTATGCAATAGTAATATTTAGTGAATGTGTTCATATTTCGCTATTAGAACTCTATTTCGCGATTGTTTTATCCGTATATTATTAATCAGAATCACTTAATTCGCAAAGATCAGTAAAAAATCGATTGTATATCTATTATGGCGTGATTTTCGCGATCTCCATAAATACCCGGCCCTGGTGATTAAACAATTTTGTGTTTTTGCTTCTTCAAGTTTATTTTGCCACTCAATTCAGCCCTCCATCTTAGTTCCTCCCCCAGTATGTCCCGAACTAGCTCTGTCGAGTCTTATTTTTAATATTTATAACTGGAGACCATTCCTTCGGTGCAGGTACCCAAGTTTTCCACTCTAGCTCAAGGAGACAATAACAAACTTCCGCCAGTTGAGACCGGAAAGCGGAAAGAATTAAAGAACTGAAAACTGCAATACGTGGAGGCAACAACTGGAAGAGGTTCATGGCACGTATAATAAGATGGGAGAGGAGGACGAATGGAGTTCGGGACATGAAGCCGTGTGACAAACTGTGTGTGTCAAGTGGGTCGACCCGGCGAGTGGGGATCCTAACTTACCACGTCTTCAACACGCCCTCCTCTTGCGTTTAACGACGCACTATTTGCTGAATATTATAAAATACATCATGGGACACACACAACAGCGCAACTTGTTACGCGGCTTGGATTGCTTAGCATTCTCAGTTTCTAAATGCGAAATGCTTGAAGCCCTGAGGACGGACGGGATCATCTTGACTGCGCTTAACGTCAACCATATTACACCAGTCAAAAAAATGGTTTAATTTTAAGATCAGAATAAAACTTATTTACACAAAAAAAAAGTTGAGATAAAATACATTTCTTCGTATTGAAAAATACATACAAATAGGCCTTCAGGTCAAGAGAGAAACAGTTCGATCACGTTGCAAGAACACACTCTTGTAACTACAAATTCATTCGTTTATTCATTCATTCATTCATTCATTCCATTCCACTCATTCAATTCATTCATTCATTCATTCATTCATTCATTCATTCCATTCCATTCATTCCATTCCAATCCATTCATTCCATTCCAATCCATTCATTCCATTCCATTCATTCATTCCAATCCATTCATTCATGCCATTCATTCATTCATGCCATTCATTCACTCCATTCCATTCATTCATTCCATTCCATTCATTCATTCCATTCAATTCATTCATTCCATTCATTCATTCATTCCATTCATTCAATTCATTCATTCCATTCATTCCATTCATTCATTCCATTCATTCATTCATTCATTCATTCATTCATTCAATTCATTCATTCATTCCATTCCATTCCATTCATTCATTCCATCCATTCCATTCCATTCCATTCATTCAATTCATTCCATTCATTCATTCCATCCATTCCATTCCATTCATTCATTCATTCAATTCATTCATTCCATTCATTCATTCATTCATTCCATTCATTCATTCATTCATTCCATCCATTCATTCATTCAGTCCACACCTGTGGAGTAACGGTCAGCGCGTCTGGCCGCGAAACCAGATGGCCCGGGTTCGAATCCCGGTCGGGGCAAGTTAACTGGTTGAGGTTTTTTTCGGGGTTTTCCCTCAACCCAATATGAGCAAATGCTGGGTAACTTTCGGTGCTGGACCCCGGACTCATTTCATCCGCATTATCACCTTCATTTCATTCAGACGCTAAATAACCTAGATATTGATACAGCGTCGTAAAATAACCCAATAAAATAAAATTCATTCATTCATTTATTTCAAATGCATCGGAAGATGCTATAACATGGTCAAGTACAAATTTATACAGGGACATCATTTTATTTTTACTAACATTTCTAATATTAGCCTAGCTATACCTTTCGATTAACAGTTGAGAACCGGAAACACCGTTTACTACCCCCTTCCACGATTGGAGTTTGATAATACTGGCGTAAAATACAAACAGATCACTTTACTAGGTGTAGGAGGGAAGAAAAGTAATTCATCCATTTACGTAAACTAGAAAATATCGCGATTCTGAGTTTGATAATTTTCATTAGGTTTTTGTTTAGTCAAAATACAGCACAGTATTAACAATGAGTGTTTTTACTCACGAATTGATACGGACGTATTCATTATGCAGTGTATACTATACTGTCTACAGTACAATAGCGTACAATATAGAGGATGATGCTAAATTGAAAAATAATCATAATATGGATATTTAAACACACATTTTTGAAAATGGTGGCCGTTCATTTCGATACAGACTTCAGTTCTTTTGTGCATATTATCGCATTATAGACTATTTTACCTAATTCCAATTAACAATTTCGTCCTTCGTACTAGTAACTCATATTGAAATAATGCTGTACCTACTCTATAAAAGAGTACCTTACGTACTGTAAATTCAATCTTCACTTCTGCACGATCCGAAAAGATAAAATTACTCAGACATGCTATCTACTGTCCGTCCAAGTGGTTTTGTCGCAGGGTCGTAGAAAGGGGGGAAATCACGTGACAGTTAATTACTTAACGAGGCCCTTTTACTTAAGTTATTTAAAACAGTTGTATAATATTACGTAGACGTCCAATTCCTAATAGAAATTAATGTTTTCAGAAAAGAGCTAAGATAGACCAGTCACTAGCCTTTACAGAGGGGCGAGCAGAAGGGGGTGAGGAAAACCGGGATGCGACGTAGGCAAACGGACGACAGTACCTGTGCGAAAATATGATTCAATATTGAAAGCTTTTTCGTTACTGAAAAACGCGAACATATTTCTGGAACGCACTATACTCACTAACTCAGTACTGTTTACTGTGACCGTAAGGCGACTTTAACTGCATACGCGGTTTGGTAGTGTGTGGAGGACAGTTGGAACTTCATTGGTAGAAGGGGTGAGAGTGAAGTACATTAAAAACTCAGGTACAATAAAAATTGAAGTAAAAATAAAATGATGTCTCTATATAATAATACAGAACACAACATATAATATAGAATAATACATCAGACTAAACAATATAATTAGGCCTACAACAGTAGAAATAGAAATAAAATAATACAATCAATATAAAAAGAGGATACAATAATATTAACAAAATTTGAGGACCGAATGAGCAGCGCTCGTGTTCGGTCTCAGTTCAGATATATTATGAACTAGCCGTACCCGTGCGCTCCGCTGCACCCGTTAGAAATAAATATAAAGTAATTACATAACTAAAATAAAACATTTTATCCAGGGAACATTGGTGTTTGATAGAAGGATAAATCGTTTAATATATTACTTAATTTAAATTGTATTTAAATAATTAAAATGCGATCATTTTGATCCAGAGATCACTCATTTGATGCAATGACAATTCCTTTAACACGTTTCTTAATTGTTATTACATGCAACCATAGTTTAATGAAGATTGATATCATTTAGATTTATTGTGTATAGCCTACTTTATATTACTTGCTATATGTTTCCATTGAATTATGGTAATGACTTAATTTTAACCCTTGTGTTCTAAGTCTTCAGTAAATGGCGCTTGGCCCACTATGGTTCTGAACCCTTCAAATAACTTAAATTGTGATACAGCATATAATGTAATTATATTTCTTTCTTTCGAAAATGCAAGAATTCACGATCTCCTATGTATCATTGCCATGTAATGAATAAATGTGTTTTTTCTTTCTACTCAAAAATTTTATATTTTGCACATCGGAGTTAGTGCAGGAACAACAACGCCATAATCTGAGGCGGCGGCGGTGAAAATGTATTATATTGTTATTTTAAAAGTCTTGTATATCCTTTAATCGATATTACTTCATACAAACACAGAAACATTTTCTGTACGCTATGTTTAATAGCTTTAGTTTGTTGTTGTCCAAGGCCCCTTATAGATGTAGTCATTTGTTTTTTATTTCATTACAGCGCTTTAGATGGTGTTGTTATATAAAATTTAAAACTCATTTATCTCATGAAATATTAGTCCTATCAAAATTTTGTATAGAGTAAAACTTATCTGAAATAATAATAAAAAAAAAAACGTTTGTAATGTAACATTTTTCACAAAAATCAATAATAAGCGAGATATTTCGATTTATTTAATTCAAGTCCCCTTATAACCCCGCTTTTAAATAAAGTATTTTGAATGACATATAGCCTAAAATCTTAGTTACAACGAACTTAATTTATATTCCAATTTTCATACAAATCAGTTCAGCCATTATCGCGTGAAAAGGTAACAAACATCCAGACAGACAGACATACAAACAAAAATTTCAAAAAAGCGATTTTCGGTTTCAGGATGGTTAATTATACATTTTAACACCAATTATTTTTGGAAAATCGAAAATTACCAGAAAAATTTTGGCTACAGATTTATTATTAGTATAGATGTAAGAGGAAATCACGATCCTGGTTGCAATAGTTACCAAATACGAGAGTGTTAAACTTAAAAAAAAATAAACATTTTTTCTGAGAAAACAATGGACTTTTCACCAATACACCTTTTTTGTTACACAGGCCTGCAACATGAGCTATTCAGTCTGAAATTCTGCAGTTATTTCACTTCCACCCTTGTATATCAAGTTAAGGATATTTATAATCCTTCATTCTAAACAAAATCACATAAAAATAAGTCCGAACCACGTCTTCCCTCTTTCCCGTGTTGCAATGAGTAGAAAGGAGGGTTACAATATGCACCCAAATCCAAAGTTGACCGTGGTGTAATGGAAGCGGAACCCATACAAATCTTTTCTTTCATTCCAGTATTGGTTCAAGTCGTGTAACGAAATCTGCGTCGTAAAAAGTTTCTAGTTAAGAGATTCCGCAAGGCTCGGCTCGAATTCATTTCGCTTGAAATCCTCGAAGTTCTTTGCTGCAGTCAAAACATTTGTCAAGAGAATCTGACTTTGCAGCTGTTCGGAGAGAACGTAGAATCGAGAGATCAAAGAATTCCATCTATTGACCAACTGTGATACTTCAGCTCCATTTTATATCTTTCCATCACCACCACAAACACCAATGCGCTTATATTCCTACACTAATTCAATCGTACTATTAACAAAAATGGATAAGATCTTTAAAATCAGGGAGGGTTTGGTATAAAATTACCAAATTAACCAATTAGATAGAACTGGTATTAATATTCACTCATTCATAGCGTTCTGCCCAAGGGCAGGTCTTTCACTGCAAACCCAACATTCTCCAGTCTTTCCTATTTTCTGCCTTCCTCTTTGTCTCCTCATATGATCCATATATCGTAATGTCGTCTATCATCTCATATCTTCTTCTGCCCCGAACTTTTCTCCCGTTCACCATTCCTTCCAGTGTATCCTTCAGTAGGCAGTTTCTTCTCAACCAGTGACCCAGCCAATTCCTTTTCCTCTTTCTGATTAGTTTTAGCATCATTCTTTCTTCATCCACTCTTTTCAACACAGCTTCTTTTCTTACTCTGTCTGTCCACTTCACATGCTCCATCCTTCTCCATATCCACATTTCAAATGCTCCTATTCGCTTCTCTTCAGAAAATAATAGAGGAAGCGTTACAAATATGAAATAGTGTGATATATAACCTGAGATGTGTTGTATTCTAGCGAAGCCTTCCAAATTACTACGCACTGATACTTTCTTTCGCGGGAATGTGTTAGTTTGCAGTTAGAAGTTGAACTGTTGAAACGTTTATCATTATTACGTTTTCGAGGAAATTGAAAATTTTGGCTTTAAGTTCTTTTCTCGAACATACAATGTTATTATTCAATGTTACTTACTTACTTACTGCCTTTTAAGAAACCCGCAGGTTCATTGCCGCCCTCACTTAAGCCCGCCATTGGTCCCTATCCTGAGCATTCTCTATCATCATATCCCACCTCCCTTAAATCCATTTTAATATTATCTTCCCATCTACGTCTCGGTCTCCCTAAAGGTCTTTTTCCCTCCAATCTCCCAATGAACACTATATATGCATTTCTGGATTCGCCCATACCTGCTACATGCCCTGCCCATCTCAAACGTCTGGATTTAATGTTCCTAATTATGTCAGGTGAAGAATACACCTGTTCTGTGTTGTGTAACTTTCTCCATTCTCCTGTAACTTCATCCCTCTTAGCCCCAAATATTTTCCTAAGCATCTTATTCTCAAACACCCTTAACCTATGTTCCTCTCTCAAAGTGAGAGTCCAAGTTTCACAACCATAAAGAACAACCGGTAATATAACTGTTTTATAAATTCTAACTTTCAGATTTTTTGACTGCAGACTGCATGATAAAAGCTTCTCAACCGAATAATAACACGCATTTTCCATTTTTATTCTGTGTTTAATTTCCTCCCGAATATCATTTATATTTGTTACTGTTGCTCCAAGATATTTGAACATCTCCACCTTTTCAAAAGATAAATTTCCAATTTTTATATTTCCATTTCGTACAATATTCTCGTCACGATACATAATCATATACTTTGTCTTTTCGGGATTTACTTCCAAACCTATCTCTTTACTTGCTTCCAGTAAAATTCCCGTGTTTTCCCTAATCGTTTGTGGATTTTCTCCTAACATATTCACGTCATCCGCATAGACAAGCAGCTGATGTAACCCGTTCAATTCCAAGCCCTCTCTGTTATCCTGGACTTTCCTAATGGCAAAATTAGAGCAAAGTTAAAAAGTAAAGGTGATAGTGCATCTCCTTGCTTTAGTCCACAGTGAATTGGAAACGCATCTGACTGAAACTGACCTATACGAACTCTGCTGTACGTTTCACTGAGACATATTTTAATTAATTGAACTAGTTTCTTGGGAATACCAAATTCAATAAAAATATCGTATAAAACTTCTCTCTTAACCGAGTCATATGCCTTTTTGAAATCTATGAATAACTAATGCACTGTACCCTTATACTCCCAATTTTTCTCCATTATCTGTCGAATACAAAATATCTGATCAATAGTTGATCTATTACGCCTAAAACCACACTGATGATCCCCAATAATTTCATGTACATATGGAGGTAATCTTCTCAAAAGAATATTGGGCAAAATTTTGTACGACGTCAACAAAAGTGATATTCCTCGAAAGTTACTACAGTTAGTCTTGTCCCCCTTCTTAAAGATAGGTACTGTTATGGACTCCTTGCATTGTTCTGGTACAATTTCCTTTTCCCAAATAGCAAGTACAAGTTTATCAATTTCGTTGGTTAATGCGTTTGCACCCTCTTGTATTCCTCAATGTTAGAAGTATTCATTTATATTCTTAAAAAGAAATAATTTACGTTCATAGTAATATAAGTTTAATTGAGTTCGTTTTTAAATTATTCCATGTTTTGAGGTTATGACTTATAACATCAGTGTGTCAAAAATATGAAATACTAGTCTTATTAGTATTCCATATTTATACCCTGGTTTTCTGTTTAGTTACAAGTGTTGGCACCTGTAGGCTAGTAAGAGGGAAAACCTCACCTTCCAAAAAAACTTAGAAAACAGTGGAGTGAAAAGGCATTGCAAGAAGCCATGAAACAAGTGGTTTTCTGTTACCGTACCTACAGTAACGAATATATTATTCAAATCTGGCTTTCAGGTAGACGCTCCCTATGTATGTATTTATTCACACTGCAAATGGGTATATACCCGGTGGCAGTGGTAACTAATTACACTCAATAATGACAATTAATAATAAACACAACTAAGAAAAACAATAATAATAATAATAATAATAATAATAATAATAATAATAATAATAATAATAAGACCGAGCGGGCTAGCGGCGTGGTAGAGGGCTGGCCTCGCATTCGGGAGGTCCGGGGTTCGATCCCAGGAGCCGGCAATCCTAACTGAGGTTTTTCATGGTTTCCTCAGTTATTTCCAGGCAAATGCCGGGATTGTACCTCTTGAAAGTCCAGCCATGGACGGCGATCCTTCCCTTAATCCTTTCATATGTGTGAGTGAATGATGTGTAATGTCTTAAATGTTTGTGTTGTATCGGAGGTGGCCCTGGCATTGAGCTGATCCCTCATCCGGGGAGGCCCTCCATGTCCTTGTGTGGTCAAAAAAGTATGTATGTGATCGATAGATTAATTCCTCTCCCGACAGGTCGCGGCCCTGTAAGGCCCGGGTGGCGTGGATCGTGTAAATGTACCTAGAAGGGAGAGGTTAAACTGAGAATGAAAGAAAGAAAGAAAGAAAGAAAGAAAGAAAGAAAGAAAGAAAGAAAGAAAGAAAGAAAGAAAGAAAGAAAGAAAGAATAATAAAATAATAACACGGAGCTTCCTAAATTAAATGTAGCATGATCACTTAAAATAACATTTAAAGTAAATCTAATTTGTATCTTAACCCTAAGTTCGAACTAAGACCCACGAGTGTGACAGGTTGACACCTGCACAAGTACCTTTCGGCACTACACTTATTTCGCTGTCAACTCACTCACTGTACTGATTCTACCTGATTTCACTAACACTTCTAACTATTTCACTGTTCAAATACTTTGCACAGCCACTTCACTGACACCAACACACTTCACTTACACAATAGACTTCACTGACACAACATACTTCCTCACTGATAGAACACTTCAAATAACAAGATATCAATTACACCCTTTAAGTAGTGTGTATAATATACTACCGTCTATTAGTAAAGTCCTTAAGCCTATTTTTAAATACATTTTTGGTTATTGGTAAAGCCTTTAGTATGTCTGCAGGTAAAGCATTCCAGTCCCTGATAGTACAAAGCAGGCTTGAATAATTTCAATGGAAAAATTGTTCCGGGCCGGGCATCGATCCCGGGACCCTTCACTTAGCGCACGAATGCTCTACCGACTGAGCTATGACACAGAAAATAATATGATTCGAGACGCTGAAATACGTAGACGTGGGATTCACTGAGTAAAGTAATTTCCTCCATACTTGCTGTGTAGACAGTATTCCGTGATATTCTTCCATTAGTTAATCTGGTTTCTTTCACGTGGGCAATAAGAAGTAGTACTCAGCATGCACAATGTCCTCTTATTGCAGCTGGGAATTCGTCACGTGGGACACAGCATGCTACAGGGGGTGGCTGGGAAAAATGCAAGGGGAGATGCAGTGTACAGAAGTAGCGACTAATGGGTGCTTGGGGACATCTCGAACGTGGGGGAGATACCCCACACCTCGGTTCCCAGCAGTACACTCGCCGTTGATAAGACCTGCGCTTTGTGAACCATACTTGTTGAATATAAAGGCACCATTACTAAGCCGGTGTCACCACTTAACTCTGTTATCTGCCGCACTCAGGTGAGGTCAACGCAAGGGGTGAGTTTACGTTCAAGACAAAGAAGAACCTCGAAGTGCGTGCTGGATCACAACTGTTTGGTATGAATGCTTCTTTTATGTGTACAATTATATTAGACTTTTTTCATTTTCTCATCCAGTGCTAATATTTGAGCAAATCTGAAGTGGCCGTATGATCACATCTCTTTCAAGTGTTAAACTTGAATCTCTTTCTCTTCCCGTTTCATTTGTATAGTAATGAATACCACCATTAGAACTGAACAAAAAATGTTTCCACTTAAGTACAGACCACAAAGTTATCTGCATATGGAAATGACAGAATATAATACAACACATCGCTAGGCCTACATAAAGGGAATAATAGAAAACGTAAGGCTGTTTGCTGATTATTTCTAGAGAAAAATAAAATGAAACAATGAACTAAAATAGACAGCGAAAGGAAAGATAATTGAAAAAGGGATAGCAGTAAAGAGAAGAACGGAAATGAAGAAGAGCAAGGAGGAATACAAGAACAAGAACGTAACGAAAAAACAGAAATAAACAATATAAGAAGCGAAGGAAAGACGGAAGAAAAAATAAAACATGAAGGAAAAATAACAAGAAGGAAACAAGAAGAATGAAAAACAATGAAACATATACGAACTGAAAGAGAAGGAAGAACAGAAAAATCAAAGAAGACGGGATGAAAATGTAGACACTTAATGAAGTCGTAAAGTATGCAAGGAAGTTAATGAATCTATAGGAAGAAAAAGGTAATGAGGCTTTGAAGGAAGAAAGAAGAAAGTCATTCGAGAAAGGAAAAAAGTACTAAAGTCATAAAGGAAGAAAGAAAAAAGGTAATGAAACCGTAAAGGTATCAAGAGAGGATAAAGGTACTAAATCCATTAAGAAAGGAAGGAAGAGAAAAGGTAATGAAGCCATAAAGTATCAAGAAATAGAAAAGGTACTAAAGCCTTATAGGAAGGAAGAAAAAAAGTAATGAAGCAGTAAAGATATCAAGAGAGGAAAAAGCTATATACGACGAAAGAAAAAAGGCAACGAAACAGTAAAGATAAGCTTATCAAGGAAGGAAAAAGGTACTAAAGCCATAAATAAAGGAAGAAAAAAAGGTAAAGAAGCCGTAAAGGTATTAAAGAAGAGAAAATATATTACAACTATACAGGGATGAAGAAGGACGGCAATGAAGCAGTAAAGATATCAAAGAATGGAAAAGGTATTAAATCATAAATAAAGGAAGGAAAAGGCAATGAAGCCGTAAAAGTATCAAGAAAGGAAAAAGTACTGAAGCCATAAAGAAAGGAAGAAAAAAGTAATGAAGCCGTAAAGGAAGGAAGAAAAAAGGCAATGAAGCCGTGAAGGAAGGAAGAATAAAGGTAATGAAGCCGTGAAGGAAGGAAGAAAAAAGGTAATGAAGCCGTGAAGGAAGGAAGAAAAAAGGTAATGAAGCCGTGAAGGAAGGAAGAATGAAGGTAATGAAGCCGTAAAGGAAGGAAGAAAAAAGGTAATGAAGCCGTGAAGGAAGGAAGAAAAAAGGTAATGAAGCCGTGAAGGAAGGAAGAATAAAGGTAATGAAGCCGTAAAGGAAGGAAGAAAAAAGGTAATGAAGCCGTAAAGGACGGAAGAAAAAAGGTAATGAAACCGGAAAGGAAGGAAGAAAAATGGTAATGAAGCCGTAAAGGAAGGAAGAAAAAAGGTAATGAAGCCGTAAAGGAAGGAAGAAAAAAGGTAATGAATCCGTGAAGGAAGGAAGAATAAAGGTAATGAAGCCGTGAAGGAAGGAAGAAAAAAAGTAATGAAGCCGTGAAGGAAGGAAGAAAAAAGGTAATGAAGCCGTGAAGGAAGGAAGAATAAAGGTAATGAAGCCGTAAAGGAAGGAAGAAAAAATGTAATGAAGCCGTGAAGGAAGGAAGAAAAAAGGTAATGAAGCCGTGAAGGAAGGAAGAATAAAGGTAATGAAGCCGTAAAGGAAGGAAGAATAAAGGTAATGAAGCCGTAAAGGAAGGAAGAAAAAAGTTAATGAAACCGTAAAGGAAGGAAGAAAAAAGGTAATGAAGCCGTGAAGGAAGGAAGAATAAAGGTAATGAAGCCGTAAAGGAAGGAAGAAAAAAGGTAATGAAGCCGCAAAGGACGGAAGAAAAAAGGTAATGAAACCGGAAAGGAAGGAAGAAAAATGGTAATGAAGCCGTAAAGGAAGGAAGAAAAAAGGTAATGAAGCCGTAAAGGAAGGAAGAAAAAAGGTAATGAAGCCGTGAAGGAAGGAAGAATAAAGGTAATGAAGCCGTAAAGGAAGGAAGAAAAAAGGTAATGAAGCCGTAAAGGACGGAAGAAAAAAGGTAATGAAACCGGAAAGGAAGGAAGAAAAATGGTAATGAAGCCGTAAAGGAAGGAAGAAAAAAGGTAATGAAACCGGAAAGGAAGGAAGAAAAATGGTAATGAAGCCGTAAAGGAAGGAAGAAAAAAGGTAATGAAGCCGTAAAGGAAGGAAGAAAAAAGGTAATGAAGCCGTGAAGGAAGGAAGAATAAAGGTAATGAAGCCGTAAAGGAAGGAAGAAAAAAGGTAATGAAGCCGTAAAGGACGGAAGAAAAAAGGTAATGAAACCGGAAAGGAAGGAAGAAAAATGGTAATGAAGCCGTAAAGGAAGGAAGAAAAAAGGTAATGAAACCGGAAAGGAAGGAAGAAAAATGGTAATGAAGCCGTAAAGGAAGGAAGAAAAAAGGTAATGAAACCGGAAAGGAAGGAAGAAAAAAGGTAATGGAGCCGTAAAGGAAGGAAGAAAGAAAGATAATGAAGCCGTAAAGGAAGGAAGAAAAAAGGTAATGAAGCCGTAAAAGAAGGAAGAAAAAAGTTAATGAAACCGTAATGGAAGGAAGAAAAAAGGTAATGAAGCCGTGAAGGAAGGAAGAAAAAAGGTAATGAAGCCGTGAAGGAAGGAAGAATAAAGCTAATGAAGCCGTAAAGGAAGGAAGAATAAAGGTAATGAAGCCGTAAAGGAAGGAAGAAAAAAGTTAATGAAACCGTAAAGGAAGGAAGAAAAAAGGTAATGAAGCCGTGAAGGAAGGAAGAATAAAGGTAATGAAGCCGTAAAGGAAGGAAGAAAAAAGGTAATGAAGCCGTAAAGGACGGAAGAAAAAAGGTAATGAAACCGGAAAGGAAGGAAGAAAAATGGTAATGAAGCCGTAAAGGAAGGAAAAAAAAGGTAATGAAACCGTAAAGGAAGGAAGAAAAAAGGTAATGAAACCGTAAAGGAAGGAAGAATAAAGGTAATGAAGCCGTAAAGAAAGGAAGGAAGGAAGAAAAAAGGTAATGAAGCCGTAAAGGAAGGAAGAATAAAGGTAATGAAGCCGTAAAGGATGGAAGAAAAAGGTTAATGAAACCGTAAAGGAAGGAAGAAAAAAGGTTATGAAGCCGTAAAGGACGGAAGAAAAAAGGTAATGAAACCGGAAAGGAAGGAAGAAAAATGGTAATG
Organism: Periplaneta americana; assembly: GCF_040183065.1. NCBI lineage: Eukaryota > Metazoa > Arthropoda > Insecta > Blattodea > Blattidae > Periplaneta > Periplaneta americana. The sequence continues at coordinate 12,111,407 of NC_091120.1, forward strand.
AAGCCGTAAAGGAAGGAAGAAAAAAGGTAATGAAGCCGTAAAGGAAGGAAGAAAAAGTTAATGAAACCGTAAAGGAAGGAAGAAAAAAGGTAATGAAACCGTAAAGGAAGGAAGAATAAAGGTTATGAAGCCGTAAAGAAAGGAAGGAAGGAAGAAAAAAGGTAATGAAGCCGTAAAGGAAGGAAGAAAAAAGGTAATGAAGCCGTAAAGGAAGGAAGAAAAAAGGTAATGAAGCCGTAAAGGAAGGAAGAAAAAAGGTAATGAAGCCGTAAAGGAAGGAAGAAAAAAGGTAATGAAACCGTAAAGGAAGGAAGAAAAAAGGTAATGAATTCGTAAAGGTATAAAGGAAAGAAAAATATATTAAATCGAAATAGAGAGGAAGAGGAACGATAATGAAGCAGTGAAGATATCAAGGGAGGAAGAAGGTACTAAAGCCATAAAGAAAGGAGGAAGAAAGGTAATGAAACCATAAACGAAGGATGAAAGGCGAAAGATACTGAAGGCATAAAAGAAATAAGATAAAATATAGTAGGGATGAAGAAAAGGAGGGAAAAGAAAGCGGAAGAAAACCGGAAGAAGGAGACGGGAATCAAGAAATTGAATAAAGAAGCCAGGAGAGAAAATTGAGAGAGGAAGACAGGAACAGAAATTAATAAGTGAAGGAAAGTGAGATATACAAATGGAATGAAGAGAGGAAGAAAAAGAAAAGGAGTCTGTAAAGAAGAGAAGGCATACGGAAATTAAAGGAGAAAGAAACAGAAAATGGGAGAAATACACATTAAAATATTTAACAGATTAAGAAATTGAGGAATGAAATATAAGGGACTAAAAATGAGGGGAAACAGAAGGGGAAAGGTAGAACAAATAATGCGCAAGGAAAAGGAGGAAATGAAGCAAGAGAATAGAAAGTAAAAGGCAATAAAAGAGACAAGAAGGAGGGCTGGTAAAAGAAAGAAAAATTTATAAACATAAAGAAATGATTACCGGTTCTCCTGTATGGCTGTGAAACTTGGACTCTCAATCTGAGAGAGGAATAAAGGTTAAGGGTGTTTGAGAATAAGGTTCTTAGGAAAATATTTGGGGCTAAGAGGGATGAAGTTACAGGAGAATGGAGAAAGTTACACAACGCAGAGCTGCACGCATTGTATTCTTCACCTGACATAATTACCAGACGTATGAGATGGGTAGGGCATGTAGCACGTATGAGCGAATCCAGAAATGCATATAGAGTGTTAGTTGGGAGGCCGGAGGGAAAAAGACCTTTAGGGAGACCGAGACGTAGATGTTAAGATAATATTAAAATGGATTTGAGGGAGGTGGGATATGATGATAGAGACTGGATTAATCTTGCTCAGGATAGGGACCAATGGCGGGCTTATATGAGGGCAGCAATGAACCTCCGGGTTCCTTAAAAGCCAGTAAGTAAGTAAAGAAATGAATAGAGAGTAAGGGAGAAAATGAGACGGTTAAGAAGAGAAATTATTCAGTTTATACTTTTTCTTTTGTGGCGAAGTAACTAACAATGCTTATATGAAGACAAACGTAGTCTAATCTTCGAAATATTGTAAAACTTTAGTGTACTTTACCCACTATGGTAAAAAATCCTAGATAGCGTACTTCTCTTCAAAAAGATGAGTACGAAACTCTGCTGGTAACAACACCGAGGTCACCTGTTACATATGTTACTTGTATTGATTAATATCTTCGTTGAAGTGGGATGAATGAGTGAACAATATTAATGAATGTTCACGTTGTAGATAACTGAGGGTGTAAAGTGAATCTTGAGGCAAGTCTCTGCAGTTTCTTAAACGTTATAAATGTAGAAGTGAAGTGATCAAGTTTGTCACAGTCCTCGAAGTCATAGCCATTCATTCTTTCTGAACCCAATCTTGAGATTGTTCGCATTCAGAGCTGCGAGATGCCTCGTAATAACTTCCATATATCAAGCGACAAGTCTCTCGTGCAGCACTTCCACAGCCACATCGATTATAAGGCACATGTAAAATGAAGAACGGCAGCAGTCTAACCGCTAGAAATCTTTCTATATGACCTCCTTTAAAAGGAGCAGTGCCCATAAAATAGTCATACAAACATACGCGCCCATGTTCGGAGTTCAACCCAAGAAATGGGGGAATTCTCTTGGCGGGGATTCTTTATCGTATCCTACAAGTACTAAATGATTTACTGCAATAAACGCCAGTCTGTTGCAACTGCGATTAAATAACTAGAAAAGGTAACACACAATACTTCTCTTTATTCTCATTATCTGAAAAATGTAACAAACCTCCTACTTCTATATTAAGTATTAAATTAAATAATTCTGATTGTTGTCTTATACAGTGTAAATGTCCGATTATTAAAGAGTCCTCTGAAGTTAAGTATTTAGGCATAATTTTCGATAATCATTTAAAATGGAACCAACACATTAATTACCTTTGTAATAAATTACGTAAAATAGTATATTATTTTGTTTTATTGAGGAATTACTTGTCAATAAGTTTATTACGTACAATATATTTAACTTTATTTCAATCGGTAATTATGTATGGAATTATAGGATGGGGTAGCTCATTTAAATCCAATTTTAATCCACTTTATTTATTACAGAAGAAAATAATTAAAATATGTTTTCATAAACCTATTGATTTTCCATCTCAAAATTTGTTTCTAGACTTTAATGTACTTAACATAAGACAAATTTATTATATTGTAATAAAATTCATACATAAAAATCGAAATAATTTTTAATTGTATTCTCATAGTTATGAAACAAAAGGTATGAATTCTTTAAGATTGTTTGAACCAAAATGTAACACTGTTACAGTATTTAATCATAGTAGTAATTTAGGCCCAAGAATATATAACAAATTTATATTCAAATATCCTAATCTTGTCAATTCTAATAGTTCTAGTATTAAATTTAAAAAGTTATGTATGGATTTTATAAAAATTGAAAAATTGTAAATTTAAATTTATATACTATAATTGCATAGTAGACATAAGACAAATTGTATTGTATACTTATTAATTTCAATTCAGGAATCCGCCCCTGAGCACGAATTCTACTCTTTCAGGGGCGAGCTAAAGTTTTTCTGTATATATTATATTTTATGTTACAATTATTAGCAAAATAAATAAATAAATAAATAAATAAATAAATAAATAAGTAAATAAATAAATAAATAAATAAATAAATAAATAAATAAATAAATAAATATGTTATATAGGGCTCACAAATCAGCTCTCTGTCATGTTAAGAATTGTCTTACTACTGGCATATAGTTTATTTTCTTAACTAATAAATTCAGGCTGCGCATTTTTCCTCCCAAACGCACAAAGGATCGAGTAGTTTCTTCTGGTACATCTATTAAGTCACGTCGATGCATAACATGGCTCGTTAGCCATACATACATAAGAAGGGTAGTTTTGTAAAAAGGTACGCATAGACCATGAATCATAGTACAATACAGGTGCTCCATCTTCAATATTGTATATTATGTCAGAATTATCAAAATTTGTCTATATAAACCTTTTGATTACGTAACAAAATTAATTTTTCAGGAATTTGGTGTATCAAATCTAGAACAAATTTATAAACAAACATTGCTGATTTACTTCGACTATTACACTCTTACTACGTCATACTACTTTTGACCAATAAAACGGTACGAAAGGACGTCTTTCAACCAATCATAGCTGCTTATCGCACATTTTTATCGCGTCTCTAGCATTTGTTTAATTTTATCGCGTCCCTAGCATTTGTTTAATTTTATCGCGTCCCTAGCATTTGTTTCTTTGTTTGCCAACATTTGAAACTGCGCTGGTCTGGACGTCAAAAAAAATAATAATAAAATTACAAACCACTCCAGTCGATGCACAGCAGTTTCAAATATGACTCGCATTGGCATTCAAGAACAAGAATTAATCAAAATCACTGATCATACCTATGCATCTTCTGAAATCCGATTTACAAATAAATGAAGAGCACAATTCGGAAATCCTGAATAAGTTGAATACACCATGTAGGCCTAAATCAACGAGTCCCACTTCTATTAGGCACACGTCCAATATAACATCAATTGAACCACCAACCACATTCAAATTTGAAAATTGTACATTCAATAATTATTCCTTTTAAAATTATTCATGTTTATTTTTTATGTCATCGTTAATTAAAACTTTTCTAACACTTGTGTACAGTATATTAGTTAGGTTATGTTATAGCTTCTGCTATATGATATTATGGATAGTCACGTATCAGAGATTGTTTAATATTAAGATTTATTGAAAATCATCTGTCAAGTGACGTTGAATACTGGGATTCGGATAATTGAAGTGGAATGTTGCATTTTAATAAAAATGAAACTGAATCAACAAAGCCTTCTTGACTACTAACATTGTCATCGTGTATAATAGATCGAGAACTTCTCGACGAGAAGGCATTGCTCACTACTGCCATCTAGCATGCATCTAGCGTAATATTTGTAATGTTGAGATGGTACAATAATACATTTGAAGACAGTTGTATTTTCGTAAGTCAATTAAATCCCACTAGAGTTTTGATTTTCTCTAGATAAATCAAAACGTCTAGTGAGATTACTGTTGATAAAAATCACAATAAGTTTAAATTTGATCCTCATGAATACCATAGGAGACAAAACTAGTTTCTTTCTAAATACTCCTAAATGCCACACAACTGCTGGATTAAAACACAGCAGAAATTTTGGACCCAAAATATATAATGCATTAGGCCTAATTAGAGCTTACCCTGAGCTAAGTACACTTAACACACATAGATTTAAGAAACAAATCAGATTAATTGTTTAATTGTTTGAGCTAATTGAGTTAAAAATTGATACTCTAATATTCATGTACTTTTGTATTTTCTATTTGTATATAGACCCTGTTATTACATGCTGTATGTATTTTACCATTTATTAATGTGATTGTGCTCAATGAACTCCCTTAATTTTGTGATATATTTTGTATAACTGATCTGAACTGCGCCCGAGCACGAGCTTCTGCCCTTTCGGGCTGCAATGCTAATGTAGCTCAAGTGTAAAGTATTAAATAAACAAATAAATAAATAAATAAATAAATAAATAAATAAATAAAATAAAAATGTAAAACAGCAAGTTACGATTACATTGTGATCTGATTCTAAAACTGAGTAAGTTGCATTTTCATTTAGACTTTTGTGTTAATATTATTTTAGTTTCTCAATCTCTGTTATATTGTATTTAATTTTTATTTTTATTCTGTATATATTGTGTAAAATGTAAATATTGTTAATTTGTATATTAATTTTTGTTGTTATAATTGTGTAACTGCAACGTCTTGTGATGCAGGAAGAACATTTTTTTAGCTTAAACAAATTTTTACTAACAGTTATGATAAAAAAAAGATATGAATGTCATAATGAATGAATGAATGAATGAATGAATGCTAGCCATGATGTCCCATGTTGGGCACAGGCCTCCTGTGATGGGGTTAGAACCCCCTCGACAGGGATGGCTCAAGTGTACTCGCTTGGTGAGCCAATCCAGGCGAACTTGTCGTGTATACTGCTTTTGTGACATGTTTAGTAACCTTGTTAAACTTAAATTAGTACCAACATTCTGTTCTTTGTTCATTTTTTTTGCACTACCCACATATACTAACACCAGCACTTTGACAAACACTGATCGCTATTTACACTATGACAGTGTTTTACACATATAGGTCTCGCAAGTAAGGATTACCGACGGAAGGAATGCGAATCAAACAATGCGATAAGGAAGAGCGGGCGACAGGAAAGTAGTAGTAGTATTTATTTATTTAACCTGGTAGAGATAAGGCCGTCAGGCCTTCTCTGCCCCTCTACCAGGAGATTCCAACTACAATATCAACAATAAAATTACAATTAGTATTAAATTTACAATTACAATTACAAATAATATTACAGTTAGTATTAAATTTACAATTACAATAAAATCAAAGTACGAAAAGATTACCTGAATAATTAAAGCTAGATAATTTATCATAGAGAAACAAAGAATATTTTATATTTACTGAATTACAAATTAAATCTAGAATAACAAAATTGTATAGTGATGAAATTACTGAATATTGAAATATTTTGTGATAGATTAAAGAAACTATTTACAAGTAATCAATTACTGACCAAGTGCCTAGTAAGTTTTCGTTTGAATTCAATTTTATTTCGACAGTCCCTGATGCTAGCAGGTAGCGAATTCCAGAGTCTTGGCAGGGCTATTGTGAAAGAAGATGAGTATGAGGAGGTGCGATGGGATGGTATTGTTAGTATTGTTTCATGGCGAGAGCGTGTGTTCAGATTATGGTGGGAAGAAAGGTAAGTGAAGCGAGACGACAGGTACGAAGGAATAGAAGAGTTCAAGATTTCGAAGAGAAAGAGAAGTGAATGTAAATTTCTTTTCTTATCTAGTTTAAGCCAACCTATTGCTTCCAGGGATGGGGTAATATGATCATATTTACGAACATTGCTTACAAAACGTACACACAAATTATGAGCATGTTGAAGTTTCATTTTGTTGTCGCTGGAGAGGTCAGTCAGTAAAATGTCCGCATAGTCGAAATAGGGAAATGCAAGTGTCTGCACAAGGGACTTTTTTAAGCAAGAGGGGAGATGAACATTTATCCTTTTTAGCACATGGATAATAGAATATACTTTTCTGCAGGTTTCTGTGATTTGCATGTCCCAGTTGAGATTATTATCCATGTGAATGCCAAGATTTTTTACTGAAGAACTGAAAGGGATATGCACTGTACTTACTTTAACAGGGGAAATGTCGAGGTGTTTTACAGCGTCGGTTTGCCGTTTGTGTCCTAATATAATTGCTTGTGTCTTTCCAGGATTGATTTTAAGACGGAGTTTCTTTGTCCATGTCACAATTGAGTCAATGTCTTCGTTCAATTTATCTATAGCGTCATTTACTCGGTCTAAGCGGGAAGAGATGTAGCATTGAAGGTCGTCAGCATACAAGTGATAGTTACAATGCCTTACAAGAGATGTAATATCATTGACATATATTGTGAACAACAATGGTCCGAGTACCGAGTACCCCGAAAGGTCACGAGATAACTTGAATGATATTCAAGAGTACAGTCGGAAGAGAAATGACATCGATGGAATCAGTCTTGCGTTGTGATAGTTACATTACGACTTTAGTTTGTTCCATTGCATGTGAATACGTGTCTTGTATCGCACGGTATTATTATTTCATTCGTAAACATATGTTGCGCGTTTAATTAGCTTCGAATTTTTCTCTTGCTACGTTCTTAATTTTCACAGCGATGTCCTAATTTGTTCATCTTCTTGGAAGAGACAGTACTTCCATCGGCCCGCACCTCTCCCCCCTCGGCGTGCCTACATACACACGTCAAATCAAACAGCAACGCCATCATTGCTTTTCGGTAATCCTTTCTTGCGCGAGCTATAACAGTTTTCATTATTGTACAAGATACAGTAATGGAGGAAGAAAATGTTGAATATTTTCAAAAATTTTACTGCTGTAAGCTGTACCTAACCCCTTAAACTAGCAAAACGAGCAAAGTTGTATTAACCTTTTTTTTTTAATATCTCAAAGAATGACCCTCTGAGATTAATGAAATTACTTACGGTTCATCATATACTACTAGGTTCAAAAAGTTCCCGGAATTTTACTACCATTTTTCGTATTAATATATAACAAGGGATATTATACATTTGTTTTGTTGGTAACATTCATGATGTCATTTCCTTAAAGTTTGTTGATAATGGCAATTATTGGTTTTGAGTTGTAGGCAATTGTTTATCATAGTGTTTCGTTTGTTCGTCGCATTTTGTAATTATGTCCACAGAGCAAAGTACAAACATCAAGTTCTGTGTTTTGCTGGGGACATGATCAGTATGGCTGATGAAGATGGTCATTTCTTAAACAAAATGAAACTGGTGCTACTTGTACGACCCAGTCCCTAAACGACAGTCATCTGAGTGGAAATCGAAAACATCTCCTCGGAAGCAAAAATTTCCTAGGCACACTTCCAAAGGCAAAGTTATTTTAAATGTTATGTTTTATTTAACGACGCTCGCAACTGCAGAGGTTATATTAGCATCGCCGGATGTGCCGGAATTTTGTCCCGCAGGAGTTCTTTTTCATGCCAGTAAATCTACTAACATGAGCCTGTCGCATTTAAGCTCACTTAAGGCAAAGTTATGTTGGAAGTTTTCTTCGACTCTCAGGGTCTCATGCACCATGAGTTCATTCCAGAACGTCGTACTGTAACGAAAGAATTGTACGTAGAAACCCTCCGTCGCCTCTGGGACGCAGTGAGAAGGAAACGTCCAGAAAAGTGGGTAGAAAACAACTGGTTCCTTATGCATGACAATGCACCTGCTCATCGCGCAATTATTGTAAAGAATTTTCTTGCCAGGCACAACATAACTGCTTTGGATCACTCACCATACTCTCCTGATCTCTCACCACCTGATTACTTTCTGTTTCCCCGTCTGAAAAGTCATCTGAAAGGACGGAGATTCAATGCTGAAAAGATTATCGCAAACGCGACGAGAGCACTAAGACGGGTTTCACAAAATGGCTTCCAGGCCTGCTTCCAGGAACTCTACACGCGTTGGCAAAAGTGTGTTGTTGCGGAAGGCAACTATTTTGAAGGAAATGCTGTAGAATAGTGTTTAAGGTACGTTGTTTCTATGATGCTAGCAAATTCCGGGAACTTTTTGAACCTAGTATGTATATAACTTAAAATAGAAAATAAGAATTTTATTAGACACGGTGTACCTAGATTTGTACTATTTAAGAAAGAATGAAACTGTGCAGTTTCATTATGAAACTGCTTATACTCAAACATTATAGCACTTGTACTTGTCTTAACGTTGGCCGTGAGGGTTCCAAAATAATTAGTTATAAAACAGACAGAAATTTTGCTTTGCAGTGAGTGTACGAAGACGCCAGAGGCGCAGTGCTGGTTGCCAAGTTAAGTATGTGAGAGCTCATGGGGAAGGTAGGGTGTGGAGAAGGTCGGCATATTGTGCGAGTAGGTTGGGTTGCATAGTCTGCGGGGGCTCACTAATATAAAAGACTTACTCGGTTCTGGAAAAGGCGGGGGTCTCCCTTAAATGGACCCACGGAAAATCTCCCCCACTCTCCCTCCCTTCTTACTTAGGGGTAGTTCCCCCATGTCTCGCGAGCCACTTGGTATATGACACCTCAGGGCAGACCCATGCCGGGCTACCCAGTTCCGAACATTGGCGCCTGCAGTTATTGCTAAGCCTATTGGTAGGATTCGCGATCATGAAGCAATTATCAAGGGATCCGGACCTTGTGCGTACGTCGAGACTGGACGGAGTCCTCAGGGACATTATTTATTGCGAATGGGTAGATAGGAAGATAAGCTTCTTTCTATACAAAGTTTCGACGAAGCAGAATTCCGAATATAACATTCAAACTGAAGATAAGTCTTTTATTGTTACCCAAAGTAGCTAATTCAACAAGTCTCATACCGAGAGATAAAGTTTGGAGTTACCATACAAGAATTAACCGCATATTAAGAAAATTAACACAATTTTACTAGTTTTGTTTCCTGTTTTATATAAATATTTCATAGCGTGTTTTGGGAAACCCATTGATTTAATTTACAACATATTCAGTCAATTTAAGAGAGCGGTATATTATGATAACAGATGATAGAAACAATTTTAGTTTTGTCCTTTAAGGGGAGAGGACGGTATTTTTTTAAACTTTTTTTTCCTATTTGGTGTACAATATTGATTTTTTGTATGTAGAGAGCTCATAGCTGTAGCAACTCAACCAAATATAAATATTTTGAAAAAAAAAATATTTGGGGGCCCAAATTTGAAAAAAATATATATACCCAATGCAGGATTTTACTAAACCCGATATATCTAAACCATTTTAAAAATATAGATTCAAACAATTTTTTGCAATGTATTTGCAAAAGCATGTTCTACAAACTCTCTGTAACAGAATTTTGATATTAGTCCTACGTTTGTAAAATAAACAATTAAAATTTAATAACACTTTTTTATTTCCTTTTTCGCAAACAAAAAGCCATATTTTAAAAATGAAATCTATTAACAAAATTCTGTTACAGAGAAAAGTTTCCTAATAGTCTAAGGAATGTGTGTTCTAAATTTCATGCATGTATCTTTAATAGTTCAGAAATTATATCCATTTTTATCTGGCAATGTAGCAAAAAAATGAAGTTACCGAAAACAACGATAAAGGGGTCGTGTGATTTACAAGTCCATAGTGCAGGAAGTTTAAAAATGACGTCTCAACATCTGATAAGGGCACAAATATCCATAAAATGTTATGCAATGCATTCCACATATATCAAAGAGTATTTTGACATTTTTTTTTTTAAATTTAATTTATGAAAGCAGACGTGTGATTTAAAAATCCATAGCGCAGGAAGTTTAAAAATGACGTCTCAACATCTGATAAGGGCACAAATATCCATAAAATGTTATGCAATGCATTCCACATATATCAAAGAGTATTTTGACATTTTTTTTTGAAAATTTAATTTATGAAAGGTGACGTGTGATTTAAAAATCCATAGCGCAGGAAGTTTAAAAATGACGTCTCAACATCCGCTAAGGGCACTAATACCCACAAAATGTTATTCAATGCATTCCACACATAACACAGGGTATTCTAAAGATTTTTTTTTTTAATTTACTCATTTTTCACCAAAAATTATCGTCCTCTCTCCTTAAATGTGGATAAATTCTGACCCGAACAAATGTAACATTTTAAAATGTCTTCTTAGAACGAAAAGTTATATTTGTTTGGATGAAATTTCTGCAAATTTAAAGGACAAAACTAGAATTTATTCAATCACTTATTATCATAATGCACTATCCTCTTAAATTGACCGAGCATATTGGGAATTAAACCAATGGCTTTCCCAAAACACGCTTCAAATGTTTAATATAAACAATTTTTATCTCGGAAAGGAAGCACAAACCAGCAAAATTGTTTTAAACTTTTTGTTTGAAATACCTCAAGGAATAACCCCCTGAAATTAATTACATTACTCTGTATAATTACTTTCTAGCAAAGAATAGGGGTTTGGTCTGGTGGACTTTCAGACAGAAATATTAATACTAACGCTAAGTACATGTATTACACATTCTCACACACATATCTGCACTTATTAAATGTAACACGTCGTCATGGGAGCGTTGTATTGGACGCTGGCTTGCATAACTGTGATAATATTTAATGTATTAAAATAACAAGCTCTCTAGTAAGCCACGGTGCATATAAAAACTGCCACGGCGTTAAGCTACCAGCCTCACTGCACATCCTCTCTGGTTTCATTATTTGTATCAGAGAGGTTCACTTTACGCCCCTGGAACACATTTCTTCTTTTTTTATTTACATTCATACTGCGTGTAATATGCGAGTAGGAACTTTGTAAGCCCTGACCTTGGCTACTATATTGTCGGGAGACGCAAAGTTTAAAATAATAAAGATAAAAGTAACATACTTATTCTTCCCCCCCTTTTTTTGCTTTAAAAAGGAACACAAACGTTTCAATTTGTAAGCAACTCGTAGTAGGGCCCTGCGTTAAAACAGCCCATCGCTCTTTGTGGGAAAATGTTCACTTTTATGGTCTAGCCAGTTCTTACTACCAGCATTTTCGCAGCCCGCTTTTATCCTCTGCAAGAAAACAACACCTAGAAAAAAAAATTCCCACAGGACTTTGAATTAAAGCGGAGAGTGAACGTTTTAGTCCAGTGGTGTCCAACTCAGGAACCGGAAAGCCAGTTTAATCCTGTGAGGCACATTAGCTTTAATGTGATAACGTTTTTCTGAATTCATTATCTTACCGTCTAGAGTCTGAGGTCAAGTGTTTTAAAACTGCACGTAGCCAGTTACGAAAATAATGTCCAAGTTTTCTCTGTTATTTTATAGAGCTTATTTATTGATGATTGCTCTTAATTGGTTGTTTGAAAATAAATCTATTTACAATTACTTAACTTTCGCAAGATCATTTATCCAAAATGATTAACAAACTAAAGCACTGAAATATTTAACAAAATTGAAAATAATATTTAGTATCAAAATATATAACAGGAATTCCACTCTTAAAAATCCCTTCTTATAATGTGCGTATCAAAATATTCAATATTGAATTCTTAATCCAATTTTCTAACGAAATTGGTAGGAAAATACTAGAACTTGTAAACATAAGGAAAATGGTGAGCACTCCATTTTTTCGCCAATCAATACATTTGTTTTTGAATACATTTCTAATTGTAAGCTGGTCATATGTAGAATTTCGAAGGCCGTCAAAAGTCGCATTGTTGTAGCACATTTCAATATGAACAAATGAAAGTAGCTCTACGGTATAATTATTTTTATTTTATTCAATTTACCACCATCGTGATCTACAATGAGTACAAAATATATCAAATTCAATCAATTTAATGTGATAGAAATAATATATTGTCATGTAACTAACAACGTATAAATTATAATGACTGAGAGAAATTACATTATCATGAAATGTTCAATATATAAATAGCATATAACGAAAGAAAAAAAATATATAAATATTGTCGAAAAAACATGCCAGTAAACTACTTTTATAATATAGATATTTCTGATGTAAATGATATCTTAAAATTTGAATAAACCATTTAAGGGCCAGAAATACCGAATATTTACAATTATTTTTTCTACCTAAATTGAATTTTGCAAACAAATTTTAAAAAATGTGGTTATTATATCCCGGCTGCCAATGAAAATTCGCTTTACTAAAATTTTATTGTTTCCAGATTGTATATGTTTTTAAAATAGGTTCAAGTTGGTTCGTAAATTGATTTGTTTTCTACCGACCTACTCAGATTGTTTTAAAGAGGTTTTAAAACGTAGTGTAGGGTAAAAAAGTAGCCTATTTTATTTTTCCCGTCACTGCTATAATTTTTTGACAGTTAAAAGGACTTCCTGAACTTAATTAAATTAATCCTTCTTTCCTTCTACTTCTTTAAGTAATAAGTTTTGTAGTGCCAAAGGTTCCTATATATTAGACATATATAGACCCGTATATTACACATTAATACATAGTTACACATTATATAGAATATATCAAAGCATGTGGGAAAGTTCGGGAATTGATAGAAGACCTGAAAACAAGCAAAAAAGTTCATAAAATAATTATGGTCAATTTCACTTAGTTTTTTAGTTACAGTCATTGTTTGTGGTGTACATAATATCTGTGATGATATTCAAGCCACATGTAATTTTCTTCTTATTCAAGTCGTTGTTGATTTGTTTCGTATTCAAAGCCACCTGAGGACAATTTTTTTTTTCGTTGTTGATAACTCTATAGCATCTATTAGATGCTTTATGGTTGTGCTAACAGATGGAGTTACTTGTCAACAATGTGACGTTGAAACGTGTGTTCAGGTTACTGCCCAGCGACAGTCCTTAAGTATTTTATGTTTTGATGATTGGTTAATTATTATTAACTCACATTCATACAAATTTCCAGACTCTAGACACCCAGGGAATTCTTCTTCTTCAAGAAAAATTCACCGAGAGCCGAGCCCGGGAATCGAACCCGGGACCTCCGGATCTGCAAGCCAGCATGCTGACCAACTGATGACAGTTGTCAAAACAAAATAAACACAAGACATATGCTAGGACTTTTACTGGTAGTTGTGAAAATATGTAATTAATTATTACACTAAAAATAACACTACAACTAGGTAATTGTCAAAATGAAGTACTCTGATCAGGATATGGCAGAAACTTGCAATTGAAGTTACATTAGTAAGAACGTTCCTATCTGAACAGATTCCATGTCTCAAAACACAATAAATCACTAACAACTGTCTCTTTTTCACCCACATAGTAAGCCTCTCTGTCAACGACTGAACCCGAGCGAGAAGTGTTAGGAAGAACTCATTGTTTATACCAGGGCAGGGCACATTACGTGATTCTGAGAAATGAGCGCTGTGTGCTTTAAAGAGCAGTTCCTGCGAGCGTGGTGACGTATGCATACTGTACGTCATTCAGTGTCGGTGCAGTGGTGACTCTGCAGTATGATGGCGAACTTTGAAGACGGAGCTTCCGCTCATACATTAAAGCGGCTGATGAACATGATAATATTGATGATGATGATGATGATGATGATGATGATAAGTACTGTATCACAGAATATTCCGAAATGACATTAGTAATGCAGTATTTTTTTAATATAACCGATTAAGAAGTTCAATATCCAACGGCATTATTCATTACAACATGCTGCTGAATATGACAAATATGTTGGTAATGAACGCCATAAATCAATACAACAACTTAAAGAAAATGTTTCTCAGATACTTTATATCAGAGTATCTATTTGATATTTATATTGCATTATAAGTTATTATACATTTAGTAATATATAATTTTAAATTATACAAGTATTATGTTATATCACAGTATAGTATGTTACAGTTTATGATATATCATATCATATCATATTGTGACAGCTGCAACGGGGTTTGAACACGCGTCCGACAGGGCGCGCGGCAGACGAAACGCTGGTACGGGGAGCATCTGCATGCTGAAGGGCAGAGGGGGTGTATTACGTCAACGCGACGAGGGGAGGGTGCGTCCGCAACTGTATCAGCATCCGAAGGCCTGAGTTCGAGTGCAGTGGACCGCAGTTGGAGGGACCTGAGTTCGAGTACAGTGGACTGTCTCTGAAGGTCTGTGGTTCGAGATACTGTGAACTCGAGTGACTGAGCTAGAAGAACTGAGAACTGACAGTTCTGATTTTGTAAATAGTGCTTTGTAAATATTAGTTAAGATTAATAGTTCATTGTTGTTCGTAATAGTCCAAGTAAATTGTCATTGTCGTCAGTGGAGTGCACTAACGAATACTGTGTTACTGTGTGGAGAGCAAATCCCATTGTTGACGAGAGCGTTTAAGGTGAATTGTAGAAAGGAATTATTGTTGAGATAATAAAGTTACATTGTTGTTAGTTTAAAAAACGTTACAATATCATATCATATCATATCATATCATATCATATCATATCATATCATATCATATCATATCATATTAAGTATTAACAGGATGATAATAATGCACTTAGTGAATCGGCTATGAGAATTACCTACAAAATTTGCCGCGAAATTGCAAGGGAATTGAATACATTCAACGAAGGTAAATTCATCAAGCGATGTTTAATTATATTGGCAGATGAACTCTGTCCACAGCAAGTAGGGGAAGTGGAAGCCATACGCCTGTCTCGTAGAACCGTGGTGAGGAGATTGCAGTATGTGCGTATGGGTTATGTAAATAAGCCTAATGATTTGTGTGTGTGCATAGAGCGAAGTTTATTCAATTAAATTAATAAGAGTGTTATAAATTCTGTAGTGTACAATGGATTGATGTAATATCCTTATAAACTATTACGTACTGATAGATTGAATGACTAGAACAACCGTGGCTCTTGTTGTATTAATGCAGGGAAGGTAGCTGTAATGCGAGTCCGCCACTGCGTGAGCGTTCTGCTCCGGCTTGGAATTGAAGTGCCTTGCGGAGCGAGAGCAGCTCTGGCCGGATATATGGAGCCGCTCTCATGCCCGACCCAGGTTTATACCCTTCTAAAAATAGTTCGCCGCTGATAAAACAGTAAAAGCTATTTCTCACAACATTCTTCAAATACTAAAGAACATGAATTCATATTCACCTATTGCTAAGTAAATGAGTCCAAATTTGATTTTTGTCCACCTTGATTAGGAAAATTCCAAACTGTGCGATGGTTCACAAAAACCAAGGCTTCATTCACAGTTACAATACTGGCCGTCGCATTCGAGTTAGCGGGTTCAAACCCAGGGCAGAGGAACGGACTTTAAAGAGAGATAAAATCCTTACCATGACTTCACCCGGGAGGCAAGTAAAGCTGTCTGCAAGGAAAATAATTCTGAAAGAGGACCACAGGTAAAATTTATCGCGTATTTGTAGCTCACGTTACATTATGTCTGTAGTTGAAAATATTAACAACAAATACCACCACCACGGCTGTGAACTATAAATTTAGAATCCTATTAGCCTGTTCATCCATCTGTTTCCATCTGATATATGCCTGCTGTTAAACGCCTCTTTTGCGCATGGCTTTATTTTGTAAATTTTAATTAGTGTTTTTGTTATAATGTCTGCTATTTATAGTTAATTTGTAATTACGCGTATTGTGTGTATAGCAGATTAATTATTGAATTTGTTACAGTCCTTGTTACACATTGGCTTATATGCATTACATGGTTTGTTAATTGTAAAAGGCAAACATTAATCATTGTTGCATGTGTACTGACCCTTTCGTATTCCTCGTACGGTGATAATATTTTCATTTAATTACGGAATACGACATTCATATTTTAGTGTGATTATGGATACAACAATGTGGCCAATTGCTTCCGATTCCGATGACGTACGATTAGATAAAAATAAAAGAAAGTGTTCCTAGTAACATGGGACTGAAAATAGTTATTTATTGCAATGATTTACTTATATATTTATATCAAAATATTTGGCAATTTCGGCTACATGCATTTTACAAATCAAATATTTTATATGTTACAATTTATTATCTGTTTTAATCTTTAGTGACATAAACTGGAAAATAGCATATTTCAATGGTAATACAGGAGTTAACCACAGTCTAGTATATACAGTCACGAAGCTCAATACACAGTAAATATGCATCCATAGCCAGTTGCTAACCACTAGGATCGCTACTATCGCCTCATCATAGACAATGCGAAATAGTACCGGCACAATCTATTGTTCCTAGCACCCTCACAACTCAAGCTTCGTGACTGTATATACTAGACTGTGAGTTAACATTGTTAAAAACTGGTTAAATCCAAACCTTCCATCTCCCAATACAACAAAATAGCCGTTATAACCTTTTAGTTAAGCAAAACAGGACTTCCTAAGTGAAAACTTTACATACAGGAAATTTTCAAGTGGTTATCCTTTCTAATGTCCTAAAATTCTTATATGTGAACAGGTGAAATATTTAGACATTATGATGGAACAAAACTTAACTTGGGAAAAATATATAAATCAAATTATCTTTGCTCTAAATTAAGAAAATTGATACTTTTCACTATATGATATGGATATCTTCTTTGCAGATATTGAAGACTCTTATCTATTAATGAACTTCACAGCTTTCGATTTGTTCAGTATACTAATCATTCCTTAAATAGCATTCGAAAATTCCTTCATTTTCACTCAAGAAAATACTAGTGGAAACACTAGTAATGCCCCACTTCGATTATTGTGATTTTCTACTGACTGACCTCAATGTCAACCAGTCGCAAAAATTACGTGTTCATAATTCTTGTGTTCGCTTCGTCTGCGATGTCCGTCGCGCTGACCACATTACCCCATCCTTCCAAGCTCTAAACTGGCTACGGCTTAACGAACGTAGAAATTTTCATTCTCTTGTTCTCCTTTTCCAAGTCCTTCACACTTCTACACCTACCTATCTTGCCTCCCGTTTCAGTTACCTGTCATCATATCATAATCTCTTCACACGCACGCAAAATAGCCGCATACTAGCCATACCAACACATAAGACATCATCGTATTCATCATCATACACAATCTCGCTCTCGCGCTTGTGGAATACCCTACCCAGTGACATCAGAGACTGTCGGAATTTAGTAGCGTTCAAAAGCAAACTTATTAAGCATTTTCTTACTGCGTAGAGTAGGTTTAATTTTTACTTAATCAATAAAAGAAATGCTTCTCTCTTCTTAACTTTTACAATAAACTGTCTAGCTTTTATTAATCAGTTAGGCCCGATTGTATAAACCATTTAATCTTAGATCAGAGGTTAAATTGACCCTTGTTTCAGCTGAACTTGGAATTTTGTGTTGTATAAAGTCTAATCTGAGATTAATTTGTCTCAAACTAAAGTCAACTTTGACTGAAGAAATTTCTCCGATTAAGTTAGATGATCCAAGTTCAGTTATTTATTTTCTGTTTGAAATATACGAGTGACTGATTGTGCAAATAAAATATCCATTATTATTAATATTAATAGATATGATAGGTACATTTATATATATTTCTTTCAATTTCTTGCCTTAATACACAAACAATCTTATATTTTATAAGGCTCTATCGTGTTCAGCCGTATCAAATAACATAACCTATAATTATATTATGTTTATAACAACCATTAATTATTAATGTATATGATAGGTACATTCATAAATTTTCAATCAACTGTATTACTAAACGAAAATTGTCGTTTTATAAAGCTTTATTATGTTTAGCAGTATCAAACACCATAACATGATAACTCGGAGAACAGTCAACCTTCTTCTTATTGTCCGCTATTATTTACATTGCACAAAAAACCAGTGTCTCCAACAGAGTGTACGGAAAGTCGCCAAAAAGTAGTTGTAAAGTCGCTAGATTTCTCATTATCAACAAAGAAAGATTAAATTTTGTCACTATGGCGTGCTAAAAAGGTCACTAAATCCCTATTTAAGCAATATAAAAGTTAAAAGAAATTGTTGTTGAAAAAGAGTTAAAGTCGCTAGATTGGCAACACTGAACAGACCTGTCCGCGCATCACGTATTTCACCTGTTTATGCGATGTTGCCAAATCCTTTTCACGTGAACTTAGATTGCATTTGAACCAAGGTAATTTGATCGCAGAAAAGTTTTATACAATAGAAGAAGTGTCTGAACTCGGTTCACTTTTCGATCTTCGATCAAAGTTGATCTTTAGTCAGGGAGTTTTATACAATTGGGCCTTAATCTTTTAGTACTTTGATTTTTATTTTATCTGTAAATTTAATATTAATTGTAATTATAATTGTAATTGTATTCTTAATATTGTAGTTGTAATCCCCTGGTAGAGGGGAAGAGAAGGCCTGATGGCCTTATCTCTACCAGATTAAATAAATAAATAATCATGTATACGAATATCTATGAAATATAAAGCTTTACGTAAAAGAAACACACTCCATTATTTTTATATGACACTCATCTCCTATGCATCGTGAAAAGGTTGGACACAAATGTTTCATATTTCCACTACGTTAGAGAAATGAAAGCCTTGACAAGAGTTGAAATAATAATCACAATAATAACCGTGATATGATAACATGGAAGCAGTATATGGAAATGACATTGCCAGAATCGCTCGATGGAATTAATCTCAAACAGCATTTCCCTCCCACTGATTCTCTCTAAAGCCATTTTAAAATGTTAATAAAAAGATACGTTTGCAATCTTTTTTTCTTCTCTTTTCTGAATTTTATTAGGATCCGTGATATTAAAGATGAAAGAAATATAATTCTGCTTTATTGCTGTTTAGAAACTATCCGTGCTTTGTAGGCGAGAATATGGCAGAGAGCAAAGGGAATGCTAATGCTTTCTCCGTCAGTCTCAGGAGCGCCTGGTTTGCTTTGTCGTACATTTCACAAAGGAAATTTGTGTATCACATATATAATTTTTTTCACCTAAGAAGCAAATGGCGACATGAGAATTCTGTTGAATAACGAAAGCTTTTAAACATGAGCGTAAAACTCAGAATAAATAATAATTACAGTATACTTGTATATTTATACAGAAAACATCTCACCTCCTTAATTCAATCTTTTCTTCTTTTAGTCGTTTTTCTTGCAGATTTATTTCCTCTTTTCCCTTCCAATCCTTCTTTTCTCGCATTCCTTTCCTCCTTTATTGTCTTTCACCTTCTCTCTCCTTTATTGTTTTCCTTCATTATTTTATTTCTCCTCTCGTTTTCCATGTCTTTTCCTACTTTTTTTTTTTCCAATTTATCCTTATTCCCTGCCAATCATTTTGTTAGGCCAGATCAAAAGGGAAACATCTTAAAATAAAAAACTTTTGAAATAACTATATTTTAAAGTTTTATCTTGTTGCAAAAAAAAATTAGGACTATTGAAATTACTTCAAATTCTGTTAATGACGTTCATTATATACTACTACTACTACTAGTGGCTTATGCAGCAAATGCTGCAAACTAAGTTCATTAGACTTTCAAATAATAGTACATTATGCAACGAGCCTATAATGAAGGTAATTAAGAAGTGAGTGTGGATATTTATGAAACGAGCGCAAGCGAGTTTCATAATTTTCATACGAGCGTCTTAATTACCATTATAGGCGAGTTTCATACAACTTTTTATGCTCGACCATATTTCTAACTTGAAATTATTAATTTTATTGTATCTGACCTGGAGCAATGTCCCGTATGTTGTGAGATGTGCGCAGACGCGAAAGTATTGATTTTTTCCGAGGAACAGATGTGCACATTGACCTTGCTAGGCCATAAGAACCTACAGGGATAACATTGAAATTAAATTAGACATTGAAAAACGAGATGACAAATTGAATTTATTTGAATATTATTTACAATTAACGCTAATTATTATAGTAACAGAACATAACCTTCTGCGACAGTATTGGATTGCCAGCCTCCGTGACTTTTCGCTAATTCTCTTTCGATTGCATATCCGAGAATAATCGATACTTGCGGTTTTATAACGGTAGAAAGCTGACCTGTCATTGGCTGAACAGTTGTAACCTGAGTCGTCATTGGCTGAAAGACCTGACCTTTAATGAGTAGGTGTACTTTAATGACATGCATTAAAGTTCTGCTACCAGGTGTATAATTACTACATTTGGCATGGTCGAGCATAAAAATTTTTAAGAAGAGTACCAAATATTTTGAAAGTTATTTGCTTCTATAATAATGAAACATACTCCCTTTGAATTGTATTTTATGCCAAATGCTTTTTCTTCAACCTATCCATCTTCAGTTTTTTTTATTTTCAACGCGAAATCGCATGTAAGAATGTCAAGACGATCAGTGGGTTTTTCATGT
This sequence comes from Periplaneta americana, assembly GCF_040183065.1. Classification (NCBI taxonomy): domain Eukaryota; kingdom Metazoa; phylum Arthropoda; class Insecta; order Blattodea; family Blattidae; genus Periplaneta; species Periplaneta americana. The sequence continues at coordinate 12,132,333 of NC_091120.1, forward strand.
ATGAGTAAAACAATAGCTATTTCAAGTAATTGTGGATTGTAGGTGAAAGTTAAAAAAAAAAAGTCAGGTTTATCTATGCTTTCGAACAATAGACATAGCATCTTGGTATAGCTGCTGCATGTAGAGCTTGAAATGTAGAGGATAAAATAATTTTGTCCTTCCAAGAGATCTTGTTGAAATGATCGGGAGACTACAAAATTTTGTAGGCTTCTTATTTTATGAGTAAGTAATACCTTTTGGTCTTTCCTTAGGAACTGTAATTTTTGCGCTTACTCCAGACAATACTGAAGAGAATGACGCATATAAACATCTACACCACACCGCCATTAAGTATATGAAAAAGATCCAACCCCATTTGATTAATAACTATAAAAATATTTGATTTTTAATAACAATATTATTATCTTACGTAAGTTTTGTAGTTTATATATAGCCCCCACTCAGTAAATTATAGCAATGAAGATAGAATTTAAGATATTTTCTACATCTACTTATATAATCCCAAAACGTTTCACTTTCATATCATCAATATAGCATTAATATGTAATTATAATTAATGAAAAATAGTCACATCACGGCATTAACTACAATAATATTTAATTTCTAATGGTAATAATGTCACCAAACCATCTCACGTTTTGTAGATTTTAATATCCAATACACAGCTCTACTCAGGAAATTACGTACCGCAGAGTCAGACCTGTAAATTATTTTTAGTAAGTCTTGAAGTTTTTAATAACTCATTGAATTTGAGCTATAAATATGTCAGCAATTCTGCAGTCATGGCCTTCGTGTAATAGCCTATTGTTTATTGTACTGTGTGGGTTTTTTTTATTCTGAAATGCAATTAGTTGTCAAATCTGACGAAAGATGGATTTTGGAAAATAGGGAAATTATGTAGGAAAACTAACGCTTCACTGAAAGTTACTATTTTTCTGAAGATTCTTGGATGCCAAGCTTCAAAATGGCTGGTCATTCATTAAAGCCGTTCAGCCGTTTTCCCGTAATTTCCATTACCAGTTCAAATTATATATATATAGATGTAGAGACCTGTGTTTGGTTACCTAATGCCTCCAAGCAACGAAACAACTCAAAATTCAAAGTTTTGAGAAACTTGCAATTTAAAGTTTCACGGTGCTGTGAAAAATCCAAGAATCACTGAAATTACTCCAAATTCTATTTATGATGTTTCATACTCGTATTTACTATAAATTTCAAATTATAGTATGTTAACAGTTTTTTATTCACAGCAACATGAAGGTTGAAAATGCAGTTTCCTCAAAATTTTACACTTTGAGTTGTTTCCGTTTTGAACTGGCCTTCGAACATAACTATCAGGCACCACTCCATCTCGTGCTGCCAGTTTACATCAGTCACTGCTAAGGAAGCATAATACTAACATTGTTGCCACTAATTTTCGAATTCCCTATGTATATCCGATTCTGTTGATCATTGGTATATGTCTTGTAATCTTGCTCAGACGAGTTGCTTCAGCCTACATTTTTATTCATGTTTATAAAGATGTAAGATCTGCGAAACCTTTCTTGTAGCCAAATCTTTTCAATTAAAATAAGACATTAAGACTGTCCTATAATTCCTATAAAATCTTAGCAGATTATCGTTTTCAAGCCATAGAATTCATATTTCCATTTTTATTTACGTTTACAAAAATGTAACATCCGAGAAAGCTTTCATGTAGCCAAATCTTTTCAATTAAAATAAGACATTAAGATTGTCTTGTAATTCCTATAAAATCTTAGCAGATTGTATCGTTTACAAGCCGTAGAATTCATATTTCATTTTTATTTACGTTTACAAAAATGTAAGATCCGAGAAATCTTTCTTGTAGCCAAATCTTTTCAATTAAAATAAGACATTAAGACTGTCCTATAATTCCTATAAAATCTTAGCAGATTGTATCGTTTACAAGCCGTAGAATTCATATTCCATTTTTATTTACGTTTACAAAAATGTAACATCCGAGAAAGCTTTCATGTAGCAAATCTTTTCAATTAAAATAAGACATTAAGACTGTCTTATAATTCCTATAAAATCTTAGCAGATTGTATCGTTTACAAGCCGTAGAATTCATATTTCATTTTTATTTACGTTTACAAAAATGTAAGATCCGAGAAATCTTTCTTGTAGCCAAATCTTTTCAATTAAAATAAGACATTAAGACTGTCTTATAATTCCTATAAAATCTTAGCAGATTGTATCGTTTACAAGCCGTAGAATTCATATTTCATTTTTATTTACGTTTACAAAAATGTAAGATCCGAGAAATCTTTCTTGTAGCCAAATCTTTTCAATTAAAATAAGACATTAAGACTGTCTTATAATTCCTATAAAATCTTAGCAGATTGTATCGTTTACAAGCCGTAGAATTCATATTTCATTTTTATTTACGTTTACAAAAATGTAAGATCCGAGAAATCTTTCTTGTAGCCAAATCTTTTCAATTAAAATAAGACATTAAGACTGTCTTATAATTCCTATAAAATCTTAGCAGATTGTATCGTTTACAAGCCGTAGAATTCATATTTCCATTTTTATTCACATTTAGAAAAATATAAGATCTGCGAAAACTCTCTTGTAGCCAAATCTTTTCAATTAAAATAAGACATTAAGATTGTCTAATATTTCCTATAAAATCTTAGCAGATTATATCGTTGATAAAGTGATTCATATTTCCACTTTTATTCACGCTTACAAAAAAGTGAGATCTACGAAAACTTTCTTGTAGCCAAATCTTTTCAATTAAAATAAGACATAAAAGCTGTCTTATAATTCCTGTAAAATCTTGGAAGATTGTATCGTTTACAAACTGTAGAGTTTATATTTTCATTTTTATTTACAAAAATGTGAGATCTCCGAAAACTTTGTTGTAGCCAAATCTTTTGAATTAAAATAAGACATTAAAACTGTTTTATAATATATTCCTGATCTTGGCAGACTGTATAGTTTACAAGTTGTAGATTTCATATTTCCATAACATCATACGGCAGAAAGATCCTTGATTGATCTAATGGGTATATTATGAATTAAGTTTTTTTTTTTCTAATACAAATTGACATTTCGATGTCTTTTTAATTGAGATACTCAGAATAGAGTGTGTTTTGTTACAGACGTCAAGACAGCTACAACAACGACTGTCTTCTTTTTCACAGGCTGATAATGTCGCTACTACCGCTTTGCATGTCTGATCGCCATTAACGTCTTCTCATTACAACCGTGTCCTGAGCAGAGAAACCGATGCGACAGCCGTTTATGGGTGTTTGCCACGCCACTCTCCACGGTTCTGACTTCTGTTTAAGAGCCCAGTTTTCTCGCCCGCCGTGTTTGCGTTCGTAGTTGTCACAGAGCGCGGCTTTATTTCTTTTTTTCCAATTCCCTTCTAGGCCACAGTCATGTTGTAGAGCTGTATATTTTCAACAATAGAGGGGGCTAATGAAGTTCCAGACTTGTTTGTCGTCTTTAGGAACACTACGTTTGCTTCAAGGACGGACTTCTTTGTCAGTTTATTTGTTCTGTGTGGGAAACACGAAATCCGTGTTTACATTTCATTAAATCTTGACCTTAAACTCTCACATGCGTCTCAGGACAGTCGAGCTTTCTTTTGTATTCTTCCCTAGACAGTGGCCATAACAAGATACCATTAATTCATTTCTCTATAAAAAATAAGATGTGAAATTTAAGACATAGCGTAGAAGTGGGTAAAGTGAATCAGTGGGTGTAAAATCGATCATTTGCGATTTTTATTGAAAATTATACATTTTCTCAGTTACTTGTTATAATTTTGTTATGCTGACCTCATTGCCTGACATTGCAAATGTAAGCAAGAGGGACAACAAAAAGCCTGCGAATGCCAACAATTGGAACACTGTGTAATTACCGTTGAAGTGAAAATTGTTATTCTCAACTTTTTCTCTTAAATGAAAACAAAGTCTTACAAACTCTAAATTATCGTCAGCAGTGAAAGGAGACAGGAAGTATACGTAAGTACTTTTCGTTGAGATTGTATCCTGAAATAATAATAGTTTTGCAGTTCATAAATGTTAGTATTGAAATTTATTATTTTAAGAAAACTTGTACCTTTGTAGGGTTAAGTCGATCATGCCATCGACCTACTCGAAGCAGATAGGACCAGCAGGAAGAATAAATTGTTCACCGGAATACCTCCAACTAACACTTATAAACAGAAAAGTGTCATAGTATAGCTTATATTGATGGGATAGTGGGGAAAGAGGAAGACGAAATTATGGTGAATTTCTTGCGTAAGAGAAGCACTGCCAAAGGAACATATTTTGTACACCCCTGTGTACCTGACTATGAAAACAATGTAATTTCTAAAGTGACATGAGGAGAGGAAGATTTCAAATAACATCTGATATAAACCTAAGCAATGTTGAATTGCATTTTAGATTATAATTGAAGTGTGGTATTTCAATGTAAATTTTGAATTTTTAAATCTTTGTTTGTTGGTATGTGAAGTATTGAAATGTGTTTTTATGTTTTATAAGTTGGCAATCATAGTCACGTTTGTACAGTGGTGACCTATAGGCCAGTTGTATCGAATAGCGTGATCACAGTAACAAAAGATACACTATATAATGCTATAGGCATATATTCTAAATTATTATGGTTTTTACGCCCCTTATAACAAATAAAATATATGTAATACACTTAATTTGTTTTTTAAAAACATAAACAGTGATCGACTTTACTCCACAATATTTTAAAATCGATCTTAAACTAAAAATTCAATGGTGATCGACTTTACCCTATTTAAGCAGGTAACTTCGATCACAAGTAAAATAAAAAGAATCAGTTTCTGATAGATTGTAATTCAATTCTTGTAACGTGTCTTCAAAAGTGAAGGATATGACGACAAAATGCTATTTTCTGAGGAACTTCGTTCCATTGCATAACCTCAATATCATTAAAAATTGCAATAAATGACCTTCCAGAATTCATTAAAGCAATAACAATTATGTATGCAGGTGACACTACTTTCCTATGTTCTTCCTCTGCTCTAAATCAATTACATGCTCTCAACAACGACACTCTATCACAGAGGCTTTATGGTTTGAATCTAATGGTTTCTTGCTTAATCAAGAAAAACTATCAACTTAACTTTCAGCCTAAACTATCTAATAAATTAGGACAACAGACTCAACTACACAAAATTATTAGGACTTTTTATATACTCCAGTTTAACATGGGATAAACACATCGAATACATATGCACAAAGCTATCAAGAGTTTTATATTTGTTAAAGAAATTAACGACTTGCGTTCCTAAAAATTTTTTAAGATGTGCCTACTTTTCTTTCTTTCAGTCAATAATTCGATATGCCCTAATTTTCTGGGGAAATGGAACCAAAATTGGAAGCGTCTTGATTTTACAAAAGAAGGCCATTAGAATTGTATGTAAATCAAACTATCTGGAACATTGTCGGCTACTTTTCAGACAATCACGGATTTTAACAATCATAAATTTGTATATATATGACCTAGTACTTTACACTCGACAAAATATCGACAATTACTCATTAGTGGCCAATATACATGATCATGAAATTAGAAATAGTGAACAAATTAATATTCCATATTGTAGATTACACAAGAGCAACACAAACTTTTTAATTATGGGGATGAAATTATATAATAAGCTCCCCAGTCAATATTATAAATTACCAATCAATAGCTTCAAAACTAGATTTTACAATTGGTTATTAAATAATCCTTTTTATTCTGTTGCTGAGTTTTTCAACACAAATTTGTATGAAATTGTATTTTAATGAATAAGTTTAATTGCAATTTAGTTAGTTTTCTTTATATTATTTTAATGTACCGAAGTACATATGATATTTCCATGCAGATATTCTGCGTCATCATACGATGAAAGAGTAATGGAATGGAGAAAAATTCTCTCCGGCGCCGGGATGATATGCGTAAATCACTTCGTGATTTAAGACGGCTCTTATTCCGTCGGATCCCGGCCAACTAGTCACTCATAACTAGTGCACCTCAGCACATGTGTGGACTTCAGTCCTACGTACATAGACATCTATGACGTAGTGCAGAGGGCGGCCACTAGAGGGAACCAAAGAGTTGGAACTTAATCTGAGACGATTCTGTCCGACGCCGGGGTGGATATCCGGTGTGGCTTAGTGGATAAAGCATCAGCACGTAGAGCTGAAAACCCGATTTCAAATCCCGGCGCCGCAGAGAATTTTTCTTCGTTCCATTACTCTTTCATCGTAGTTTTCTTTAATTTAAAAGTCTCAAATTATTTCATGTTTTATTGTATTATTTAAATTTCACTGTTTCTTTTATTAGTGTTTTTTTAATGTATTTATATGTTTTTTCAATGTATTCTGACGAAGCCTAAAACTGTATGTCTAATGGCCAAATAAACTGAATTGAATTGAATTATTTCAGAATGAAATGTCGCTGATTTGTGTTACGATTCATATACAGAATGACCCTCTCGAACTATCCTCCTCCTGGTTGTCTACGAATTCTTTTATTGGTTTATTTTACGACGCTTATTCAACTGCGATGGTTATCTATCGTTCCTTTATAATATGTAATTGAGGAGTTCTATGTAATACGGACCCATACCGTCATGGGCCATTTTTAGGGAGATTGCATTTTCTGGGTGTCTGTAGTTACATTGTTACGTCTGCAAAGTTTCATTGCGATATCTCGATTTATGAACGTGTGACAGCCATTTTGAAATCAGTTGTTGCAGGAGATATAAGCCATTACGAGTGCAGTTGTGTTGTTGATCATGTAATTTCAATATGTCTGAGATAGCTGTTAATGATGGAACTAAGAAACCCAAGGGACAGTCAAGAAGAGATCGTGCTGCAAAGAAGATTAACCACTTCCCTGATCAACCCCAGTTAACTCGGGTTGCTAACTTTCGTCAAAATTTATTAACCCGAGTTAACTCGTTTGGGACCCATTTTCGCTGCTAAGGATTATTATCCCGAATATATACGTTTCCATCATTTGTATGTATGTATGTATTTATTTACACTGCAAGTGGGCAAGCACCCGGTGGCAGTGGTATATACAATATTAACAATACACAATAAAATTTACAATACACAATACAATTTTACAACACATATACAATTTTATACACAATACAATAAGAATACACAATACAATTTAACACAATAATAATAAAACATAAATAAAATACCTAATTTTACAATACAACCTACATAATTATGTATACTGTAGGTCCTACATAAGTTTCAATAGTCTTTCACTTTACTCTCATCTCATTCCCTGTAGTGGCACTATGACGCATTTCACTGACACTATAGCACACATTTCATTGACACTCTGTAACACATTTCACTGACACTATAGAACACATTTCATTGACGCTATAAATTATCACTGATCGGAACTGTTCACTGCACTGTAAAACCATAACTTCACTGACTCACCTCGCTTCACTGATACAACAGTTCAAATAAGTCAAATAATTACACCCTTATGCATACTTATAAACAGAACTACATTTAAGCTAAACATTTCTAGTCTAAGGCCCTCTTACACGCTATTTTTAAATAATTTACAATTCAAACCAAGGAAGTAAACTCGTCAGGCTAGATAAATACATGTCACCTTAAAAAATTAAATGTTGAATGTCACCTTAATTTTAATTTACACTTTATACACAACTTTTAAAATTTTTCTTCAATCTCCTTAAGGAAGGACAGACCTCAAAGACCGCTGCAGGTAGGTCATTCCAATCATTTATAGTTCTATTTAAAAATGAGAATTTACCTACATCCGTTTTCTGTTTCCTACATTTGATTTTAAAATCATGATCGTTCCTACCATAGTACGTTGGATTTTCTAACCGAGCCGTTATGTCTACCCATGCTTTCTGACCTAGATGTGCTCTATACAATGATGTTATTCTAGTTTTCCTACGTTTCCAAAGTTTCCCACTTAAGTTCTTTTATCGTATCATTAATCTTTTCCTGACTACATGGCTCCAGAAGTTAGTGATATTGCTACATCTGGTGGTGGGATTCCTACGTTTGTTATACGATATCTGAAGGCAGGAAGACACCCTTTGACTATCGAATGGTGGTAATTCCTAAGATTTTCGAAAAATACACCCCGAAAGTCCTGTCACTCAAGGCAGGATGGCCAGGAGAATCGCCCAACCCACTTCGGCTTACAGGTGGACATTTTCCAGAAGTTATTTCACGAACTCTGAAGAAGAACAACTCAACCAGACAGGATTCCATGTGTAGTAATGCGAGAGACTCAAAATACAAACAAATTCGACACAAGAGCAGATGCTACTGTCCGGAATTCAATGTACCACTGTGCGTAATACCCTGCTTTCGAGTCTATCACACGACAAGCAACATTTACCGCCTTGATAACAGCACTGGTATTGTACCTCATAAATTAATCCATAAAAAACATAAGTTGGTAAATAGTTCAGGAGAAAATCAAAGTGGGACAACTACCAGAGCTGGAATCAAGGTGCACGAGATAACTCGGGATGATAATTCAGTTATGAATGTAGATCTATTTTATACTGATTTTTAGGTATGTAAGAAAATTAGTGATGTATAGTGATTCTGTAATATTAAATTACCTCTATACAAAAATAAAAAAATACGATTCTATTTTACAAAATTAGTAAAATATATAGTAATGGAAGAGGTTAAAAGGAATTCCGGCGAAAGCTATACATCTGTTACTGGTGAAGGTATTTCTAGCAAACAGTTTCTTCCTGTTACACAATTCTATAAAAATAAATGTTTTGAAAAATGTACAGTAACAAAGCAAGAATATTTAAACAAGAAATACTTCAAGAAAAATGACTGATATGAATATAGACACTAGGTTACTGGGAAGCCAGCTGTGCATCTGAACCCGGCAAAAAAAAAAAAAAGATGTGCGCAGTTTATTTAAATTCCTGGAGCAAATGATGTTACTTGGTACGAAGTTTTCCTACAATCCAGAACTAAAAATGCACAAGGAGCTAGTGATGATGAACTAAATCTGAATGATTAACTTCACTTAGTGTTAAGAAAGAATTATTTATATTTCAAATTTCATACAAAGTGATTTATGTTAACATTTTGTTAAAATCTGTTTAAGATAATTTTTGTGTTCTGTTTACTCCTAAGTTGTATTTTTGTATTACCATCTGTATAACATAACAATGTAACACTTACTTACTTACTTACTTACTTACTGGCTTTTAAGGAACCCGGAGGTACATTGCCACCCTCACATAAGCCCGCCATTTGTCCCTATCATGAGCAAGATTAATCCAGTCTCTACTATCATATCCCACCTCTCTCAAATCCATTTTAATATTATCCTCCCATCTACGTCTCGGCCTCCCTAAAAGTCTTTTTCCCTCTCGTCTCCCAACTATCACTCTATATGCATTTCTGGATTCGCCCATACGTGCTACATGCCCTGCCCATCTCAAACGTCTGGATTTAATATTCCTAATTATGTCAGGTGAAGAATGCAATGCGTGCAGTTCTGTGTTGTGTAACTTTCTCCATTCTCCTGTAACTTCATCCCTCTTCGCCCCAAATATTTTCCTAAGCACCTTATTCTCAAACACCATTAAACTATGTTCCTCTCTTAAAGTGAGAGTCCAAGTTTCACAGCCATACAGAACAACCGGTAATATAACTGTTTTATAAATTATAACTTTCACATTTTTTGACAGCAGACTGGATGATAAAAGCTTCAAAACCGAATAATAACAGGCATTTCCCATATTTATTCTGTGTTTAATTTCCTCCCGAGTATCATTTATATTTGTTACTGTTGCTCCAAGATATATGAACTTCTCTACCTCTTCAAAAGATAAATTTCCAATTTTTATATTTCCATTTCGTACAATATTCCCGTCATGAGACATAATCTTATACTTTGTCTTTTCGGGATTTACTTCCAGACATATCCCTTTACTTGCTTCCAGTAAAATTCCCGTGTTTTCCCTAATCGTTTGTGGATTTCCTCCTAATAAATTCACGTCATCCGCAAAGACAAGCAGCTGATGTAACCCGTTCAATTCCAAACCCTCTCTGTTATCCTGGACTTTCATAATGGCATACTCTAGAGGAAAGTTAAAAAGTAAAGGTGACAGAACATCTCCTTGCTTTAGCCCACAGTGAATTGGAAACGCAAACAATGTAACACTTATATGTTAAAAAACGATCATGAACAGCTGTTCTTCCTATAAAGGACCCATATAAGCATTATTTCGAACATCAATATCTGTATGAAAACTGAAGCAAAACTTAGTTTCTACTTAGCACATGTTGCAATAAATATAAAAGATTAATTTTTGTATAATGTTGCACTAGTAAAAAAGAAATAAATGAAATGTTATGCATAGTTGAATTTTTTATTCCTATTTTTCTCAAAAATATGGTTTTCTGTCATAGGCCACTATTACATAGAACTCCTCAATTGAAACAGCAGTTCACATTATAAATGGTATTATGTTATTCAAAAATAATTATTAATATTAATTAATATAAATACGTAGATAAAAATAGATGAATTTGGTATTCCCAAGAAACTAGTTCGATTAATTAAAATGTGTCTTAGTGAAACTTACAGCAGAGTCCGTATAGGCCAGTTTCTATCTGATGCTTTTCCAATTCACTGCGGGCTAAAGCAGGGAGATGCACTATCACCTTTACTTTTTAACTTCGCTCTAGAATATGCCATTAGGAAAGTTCAGGGTAACAGGCAGGGTTTGGAATTGAACGGGTTACATCAGCTTCTTGTCTATGCCGATGACGTGGATATGTTAGGAGAAAATCCACAAACGATTAGGGAAAACACGGAAATTCTAGTTGAAGCAAGTGAAGCGATAGGGTTGGAAGTAAATCCCGAAAAGACTAAGTATATGATTATGTCTCGTGACTAGAATATTGTACGAAATGGAACTATAAAAATTGGAGATTTCTCCTTCGAAGAGGTGGAAAAATTCAAATATCTTGGAGCAACAGTAACAAATATAAATGACACTCGGGAGGAAATTAAACGCAGAATAAATATGGGAAATGCGTGTTATTATTCGGTTGAGAAGCTTTTGTCATCTAGTCTGCTGTCAAAATATCTGAAAGTTAGAAATTATAAAACAGTTATATTACTGGTTGTTCTGCATGGTTGTGAAGCTTGGACTCTCACTTTGAGAGAAGAACAGAGATTAAGGGTGTTTGAGAATAAGGTTCTTAGGAAAATATTTGGGGCTAAGAGGGATGAAGTTACAGGAGAATGGAGAAAGTTACAGAACAAAGAACTGTACGCATTGTATTCTTCACCTGACGTAATTAGGAACATTAAATCCAGACGTTTGAGATGGGCACGGCATGTAGCACGTATGGGCGAATCCAGAAATGCATATAGAGTGTTAGTTGGGAGGTCGGAGGGAAAAAGACCTTTGGGGAGGCCGAGACGTAGGTGGGGAAGATAATATTAAAATGGATTTGAGGGAGGTGGGATATGATGGTAGAGACTGGATTAATCTTTCTCAGGATAGGGACCAATGGCGGGCTTATGTGAGGGCGGCAATGAACCTCCGGGTTCCTTAAAAGCCAGTAAGTAAGCAAATACGTGGATAAAAATAATTATGTTAATATAAATTTCCAAGGCCGTTTCGTTTTCACTAGCTGCAGTACTCTCTCACATGGATTGGTTTGGGTATCGGTGTTTAGTTTAACATCAGGATGTATGTCGGATAACATTCCCAGTGTCACATTAGCGTTCTTTTCGATAATACAAAATTCATGCATCCGCCAAGAACAGAGGGTCACGTAGAAATCGACGCAAAGCTCCACGCAACAGCTTTGTGATGTTAAAACGTTGAAACTATAATGCGGAAAACCTAACCGGCCTGTTAGGTCTGTAATAATTGAATGACCGTTTAGCGAAAATAAAGCCGCGGTAGAATGCTCCATGTGTGACTTTTATCTTCATTTCATTGTAAATCTACGTCTCGTAACTGAATCTGACTAAACTGTAGTATGTAGTCTAAACATCGTAGTCATTAGCAACACAATTTCCTTCACTGTTATCGTCATCACTACGTCATTGACTTAAACATCACGTCACCTTTGTAAAAACTATCGAAGTCATATAAACACCACCACCACCACCACCACCGTTGTAGTTAACATTATCGTTCATTAGCATCTGGTCAAAACCTCATCAGCATCCTAATTATAGCAGCTTTGTTACAGTCGTAACCATTAAAGTTATATTCGTCGTCGTCCTATACTTAATGGCCGTCGCCATTATGGTTGGAGTCACACCATCTTCGCTAGAGTCGTCACCAACTTCACTAGAGTCGTCACCATCATCGCTAGAGTTGTCACACCATCTCAGATTCGTCACACCATCTTCACTAGAGTCGTCACAAACTTCCCTAGTCGTCACAACTTCGCTAGAGTCGTCACCATCTTCCCTAGAGTCGTCACCAACTTCACTAGAGTCGTCACAACTTCACTAGAGTCGTCACCAACTTCCCTACAGTCGTCACCAACTTCACTAGAGTCGTCACCAACTTCACTAGAGCCGTCACCAACTTCACTAGAGTCGTCACCAACTTCACTAGAGTCGTCACCAACTTCACTACAGTCGTCACCAACTTCACTACAGTCGTCACCAACTTCACTAGAGTCGTCACAACTTCACTAGAGTCGTCACAACTTCACTAGAGTCGTCACCAACTTCACTAGAGTCGTCACCAACTTCACTAGAGTCGTCACCAACTTCCCTAGAGCCGTCACCAACGTCACTAGAGTCGTCACCAACTTCACTAGAGTCGTCACCAACTTCACTGGAGTCGTCACCAACTTCACTGGAGTCGTCACGAACTTCACTAGAGTCGTCACCAACTTCACTGGAGTCGTCACCAACTTCACTAGAGTCGTCACCAACTTCAATTAAGGTCGTCACCAACTTCACTAGAGTCGTCACCAACTTCACTAGAGTCGTCACCAACTTCACTAGAGTCGTCACCAACTTCATTAGAGTCGTCACCAACTTTATTAGAGTCGTCACCAACTTCACAAGAGTCGTCACAACTTCACTAGAGTCGTCACCATCTTCGCTAGAGTCGTCACCAACTTCACTAGAGTCGTCACCAACTTCATTAGAGTCGTCACCAACTTCACTAGAGTTGTCACCAACTTCACTAGAGTGAGTCGTCACCATCTTCGCTAGAGTTGTCACACCATCTTAGTTAGATTCGGCACACCATCTTCACTAGAGTCGTCACCAACTTCCCTAGAGTCGTCAAAACTTCACTAGAGTCGTCACCATCTTCGCTAGAGTCGTCACCAACTTGCTAGAGTCGTCACCAACTTCGCTAGAGTCGTCACCAACTTCACTAGAGTTGTCACCAACTTCACTAGAGTGAGTCGTCACCAACTTCCCTAGAGTCGTCACAACTTCACTAGAGTCGTCACCATCTTCGCTAGAGTCGTCACCAACTTCGCTAGAGTCGTCACCAACTTCGCTAGAGTCGTCACCAACTTCACTAGAGTTGTCACCAACTTCACTAGAGTGAGTCGTCACCAACTTCCCTAGAGTCGTCACAACTTCACTAGAGTCGTCACCATCTTCGCTAGAGTCGTCACCAACTTCCCTAGAGCCGTCACAACTTCACTAGAGTCGTCACCAACTTCACTAGAGTCGTCACTAACTTCCCTAGAGTCGTCAACAACTTCACTAGAATCGTCACCAACTTCCCTAGAGTCGTCACCAACTTCACTAGAATCGTCATCAACTTCGCTAGAGTTGTCAGACCATCTTAGATTCGGCACACCATCTTCACTAGAGTCGTCACCAACTTCCCTAGAGTCGTCACAACTTCACTAGAGTCGTCACCATCTTCGCTAGAGTCGTCACATCATCTTAGAGTTGTTACACCATCTTAGTTAGATTCGGCACACCATCTCCCTTACATTCGTCACACCATCTTCGCTAGATTCGTCAGCATCCTTGTTAGAGCCGTTACCATCTTCATTAGAGTTCTCACCATCTTCGTTAGAAACTTCACCATCTTCGATAGATACATCATCATCTCCATTATATTCATAATCACCTTTGCTACATTCGTCACCAACTTTGTTAGATTCGTCGCAGTATTCGTTAGATATGTCTTCACATTCGTTAGATTCATCGCCATAATTGTTGCAGTCGTCATAATCTTCGGTAGATTCGTCCTCATCCTCTTATACATTTTCGTTATAGTTATTGTCAACTCCGTCAACATTTTTTCTAAGACATCAAAATCCATAATGATGGTGACGATAACGATAAAAAAATATGTCGCGAGAAAAAAATGGTCTCCCAAGTCGGTGTGCTATGTCAGAACCTGAATCACACTGGTGAGCCTATCTTATATCTTGAAGTGAATGACTCATTAAAGAATTTATAATATTCAAACATCATTTCCCATCGGCGTTAACTTGCGTACGAAATAAATCGAGCTTAAAAATAATAAAAATCGTACATGCATGGCATAAATCAAAATATAAATTGTCGTAGAAGGGTTGAGGCTCGTTATATTAATATGGCGTCTAGTAAATGGACGAAAGGTCATTACTTATTCCTCACAAACCGCGTTCACGCGCCGTGGCTCGCTGAAATTCACGGCGCTCAGTGCAAAACGGCCACAGAATTCCCATACAACTCAGGATCACAATAAACTAGTGGCTTGTGCAGCAAATGCTGCTGCAAACTAAGTTCGTTAGACGTTCAAATAACAATTTTTCAGATTTATTTTCAATGAAGAATACTTGTCTTTTTGATAGTTATTTGCTTCCATAATAATGAAACATACTCCCTCTGAATGGATTTTTAAGGCCAAATACTTTTTCTTGAACCTATCCAACTTCAATTTTTGAGTTTCAACGCGAAAACGCAAGTATCAATGTCAGGACGATAGCAGTAGCAATTTCAGGTCATTGTGGATTGTAGGCAAAAGTTAAAAAAATGTCAGGTTTACTAAGCTTTCGAACAATAGCATTTTCGTATAGCTGCTGCATGTAGAACTTGAAATGTAGAGCATAAAATCATTTTATCCTACTAAGAGATCTTGCTGAAATTATCTGGAGACTACAAAATTTTCTAGGCCTCTTATTTTATCAGTAAGTAATACCTTTTGATCCTTCCTTAGGAACTGTAATTTTTGCGCTCTCTCGAGCCAATACTGAAGACAATGACACATATCAATATCTACACTACACTGCCATTAAGTATATGAAAAAGACCCAACCCCACTGGGTTAATAAGTATAAAAATATTTGATTTTTAATAACAATATTATTATCTTAAGTTTTGTAAGTATATATAGCAGCCACTCAGTAAATTATAGAAATGAAGATCTAAATTAAGATATTCTCTACATTTACTTACATAACCACAAAACGTTTCACTTTCATGTCATCAATATAGCATAAATATTATGTACAATTAATGAAAAAATAGATGCATCATGATATTAACTATAATAATATTTAATTTCTAATGGTAATAATGTCATCAAACCACCTCAAGTTTCGTAGATTTGAATATCCAATACACAGCTGTACTCAGAAAATTATACACTGCAGTATCAGTTTTTAATAACAAATTGCATTGAGCTCTAAATATGTCGGCAATCTGCAGGTCATGGCCTTCGTGTAAAAGCCTATTGTTTATTGTAATGTGTGTTTTGTTCTGAAATTCAATCAAGTCTGCCGTGATTGAATAATATTAGTTCTCAAAACTGACAACAGATGGATTTTGGAAAATAGGAAAATGATGTACGAAAATTGACATTTCACTGAAAACTACTACTTTTCCGAAAAACTTTAGGTTCAAAGCTTCAAAATGAGGGGTCATTCATTAAAATCCGTTCAGCCGTTTTCCCGTAATTTACATTACCAGTTCAAATTATATATATAGATTTACCATGTTTGCATTACTCCTAATAAAGTCAGTATTCGTCGCTTTTACAGTATGAAGAGGACAGAGTTAGGATTTCTCACAGTAGGCCCACAGTCTACTATATACAGTCGCGAAGCTTGAGGTGTTTTTTGCAAATCTCGTGATTAAAGCGCTCCAAGCGGTTAGCAACTAGAAACAATAGACTGTCCATGGTCGACTTTGGACTGTGTCGTATTTCTATAGAGTGCTAGCTCGTTGCGTATTTCACATTGATGCTTGTGAAATGTTCGTTATTGGTTATAATGAAAATGTTAATGGCTAAAATATAATAATTGGAATAATAATATGGGA
This sequence comes from Periplaneta americana, assembly GCF_040183065.1. NCBI lineage: Eukaryota > Metazoa > Arthropoda > Insecta > Blattodea > Blattidae > Periplaneta > Periplaneta americana. Next base: position 12,148,656 of record NC_091120.1, read on the forward strand.
CAAGGAGGAGACGTTTGTAGTGCTATAAATTGTAGCAACAGTAAGAGAAAGAGGCCAGAGTTATCCTTTTTCCGATTTCCGAAAGATTCAGAAACGTTCCTGGGTTTCCACAAGAATGCTGTGCAGAAACAAAACTGTTAATTTGAAGTTCTTTGGTGACTGTTAGAATACATTATATCCATAAATTTCACAATGAAATGTTTCAGTCTAACCCAAAAGGACATTAGATACCGGTTAAAGTTCTGTCACTTAGGCTGCTAAATTTCCAGAGAAATAAAGGTTAGATCTACTTTTTTTTCAGAGGATATATTTTTAATTGTAGCTATTAATTTTGTTATTATTTTTATGTGTTATTTTACTAAAGACGTAGAAAAATTAAGTTTGTTTTAATGAAATTTATTGATCACGTTTTATTTTCAATTCTGGTAGGATTATTATTGCTTAGGCCCACTTTTTTCTTCAAAGGATATGTTTTTAATTATAGCTGTTATTTTTGTTGTTATTTTTATTTGTTGCTTTACTAGAGACGTAGAAAAAGTCTGTTACAATAAAATTTATTGATCACGTTTTATTTCCAATTCTGGTGTGGTTATTATTGCTTAACCTCATCCCACTTTAACTACGTAAGCCTACACTACAAGTACCGGTACACGTAAGTTACTCCATTAATTCATATTTCCATTATTATTGTTGTAATGGGAAATGCAAATTAATATTTATTGGTTTCATAGTTAATTATCGCTATAATCTTGAATGAGTGAAGCTATTATAGTAAATTTCAGTTCGTTTTGCACAAACAAAAATTATATTAACTTATTTCTTGCAGGTATCTTCGAGTTTATGGTGGAATTTAATATACTTCATTAAAATAATAAATTAACTTTATGCATTTAATATTTCAATAATGGAAGAAAGGTGTTCATTTTTCCAAAAGAACACGACAACGAAAGTGTAACATATTTTGTCGGCTGCTAGGAGAGAGATCTGCGATGATGAGGCGATAGTAGCGATCCTAGTGGTGGGCAACTACCCATGTTTGCATTTTTACTACATATTGAGCTTCGCGACTGTATATAGCAGACTGTGGTAGGCCTAGCTGTTATGGTCAAACCCTTCTTTGTCTAGGCCAATATTTTCAGTTTAAATTATCTTTAGTAATCTTAGAACTCGAATGACATTTATTAAGACTATTCCGTGAATAAAATAAAAATGTAAATAATATATCCCTAAAATTCGCTCACAAAATGTTAATAATCTATATATAGGCTATAATTTGAACTGGTAATGAAAATTACGGGAAAACGGCTGAACGGATTTTAATAAATGACCCCTTATTTTGAAGCTTGGAACCCAAAGTTTTTCAGAAAAATAGTAGTTTTCAGTGAAATATCAATTTTCCTACATTATTTTCCTATTTTCAAAAATCCATCTTTCTTCAGTTTTGAGAACTAATTGCATTTCAGCACGGCCGTGATTTCAGAATAAAACAAAACACACACTACAATAAACAATAGCTATTACAAGAAGGCCATGACCTGCAGGATTGCTGACATATTTAGAGTTCAAATTCAATTGTTTATTAAAAACTTGAAGACTCGCTAATTTACAGGTCTGATTCTGCGTGTGTAATTTTCTGAGTAGAGCTGTGTATTGGATATAGAAATCTACAAAACTGGAAGTGGTTTGATTACATTATTACCATTAGCAATGAAATTTCATTATGGTTAATGCCATGATGTGATTATTTTTCATTAATTATACATATTAATGCTTTACTGATGATATGAAAGTGAAACGTTTTGGGGTTACGTAACTATATATAGAGAATGTGTTAAATTAGATCTTCATTTCTATAAATTACTGAGTGGCGGCTATTATATACATAAACCTTACGTAAGATAATAATATTGTTATTAAAAATTAAATATTTTTATAGTTATTAATCAAGTGAGGTTGAGTCGTTTTCATATACTTTATGGCGGTGTGGTGTATATATTTATATGCGTCATTCTCTTCAGTATTGGCTCGAGAGAACACAAAAATTACAGTTCCTAAGGAAAGACGGTATTACATACTGATGAAATAAGAGACCTACAAAATTTTGTAGTCTCTCGATCATTTCAGCAAGATCTCTTAGCAGGATAAAATGATTTTACCCTCTACATTTAAAGCTCTACATGCAGCAGCTATACTAAAATGCTATGTCTATTGTTTGAAAGCATAGCAAACCTGACTTTTACAATCCACAATGACCTGAAATAGCTATTGCTTTACTCCCACATGAAAAACCCACTGATCGCCCTTTCATTGTTACTTGCGTTTTCGCGTGGAAACTCAAGAGACATAGGATACATAGGTTCAAGAAAAAGTATTGGATATAAAAACCATTCAGAGGGAGAATGTTTCATTATTATGGAAGCAAATAACTTTCAAAATGTCTGGTATTTTTCATTGAAAATAAATCTAAAAAAAATTTATTTGAACATTTAATGAACTTAATTTGCAGCATTTGCTGTACAAGCCACTAGTATTGTATAATGTATGAAACCTATTCAGACATTGTGAAGTCGAAATAGATGAATAACGATTACAGCAACAAAGAAATTGAATGTTATTCAGTAATGCCAATTTAAAAAAGCGAAATACAGGTTTAAAAATGTTAATTACATGTACTGCGCTTTTCTCGTGTTATTATAACAGAAATAAATTTCCATTATCTGCTGAAATCATAATTTAATTTAAACATTTCATAGTATAATTACAAATAACCTGATTAATTCATTAATTAAATGAACAATTGTTATGGAGGAATATCATTTTCTTTAGATACAATGGACATGGAATTAGAAGATGAAGATGTAGATGTGGAAGTAGGATTTCGCACTTTATTTAGTACAATGGATTCATGCTCACCGATTTACTTGGAAACAGTTGCCGACACTGACTAAACAAAAGAACGACCATGCGATAAATTGATAGTGATAAATCGAGCTGCAGAAATTATCGCGATGTATGACTGTGATTGGATGGAATTCAAAATTTCATTACACTTCATTGGCCGAAAATGGAATGACGTCATATAAACGAAATAGTCGGCTATAATAGTAGCCTACAATAATTTCTTTCAAAAAAAAAATTCTTGGTATTTTGGTCCCATTATAAACGTCCTCTTTAGCAGGTCCAGAGAGTTTATTCATTTTTAGATTTTATTTTCCACGTGAAGTAAATGCATACTTTTAAACAAAGCTCTGACATGAGGCACTTAAAAGTTAAAAATAGGCAGGCAAAAAGGCACTAACATATAGTGACTAGATGTCTTATTTTTAACGGGATTGTCCCTTTTTTGACTTATGTCCTGTTGTCCCGATAAAAATATTCATCCATCCATCCATCCATCCATCCATCCACCCACCCATCACACAGCTACTCATTCATCCATTGTATTTAAAAATAGATACATCCAATTGTTTTTCTAATAATCATTTAACTGTCCTATTCTAAATAATAATAATAATAATAATAATAATAATAATAATAATAATAATAATAATAATAATAATAATAATAATAATAAATTCCTAGAACAAAGGTAACTTACATAATTTTGTTTTACATATAAAAATAACTTCAGCACTCCCAAACAAAGTCCATGTTTCTGCCACATACAATTCTACACTCCACACAAAGCACTATCAAGAGTAATATTTCTTCTGCGAAACTTGAAAATGTATGTTCCGAAGAATTACATTAGAGTTGTCTATTTTTCTTATTTTCATAGCATACTTTCCTATGGATTACTTTTATGGGGTAATAGTTCTCATACTAATAAGGTACTTATGTTACAAAAAAAAAGCTATTAGAATTATAACTAATTCATCAATGAAGGCACACTGCAGACCTTTATTTGTAAATGAAAAAACTGTGACGGTAACATCACTGTATATTTATCAAGCTCTAAATTCCGATAAAGAAAATTCACACACGCTGACACATAGGAATGATGTTCATATATAGAACACCAGAAACCGTGACCTTTTTCACATACCTAAGTGTAGGCTGACTAAAACAATGAATAATTATTTTATTATGTCGTTAAAAATAACAAATAAATTTCCGAGATATCTTTTTAATCTGGAAAGGAAGTCTTTTAACAGGCTTGTCTCTGGTTGGTTAATCAACAAACCATTTTATGAAATTAATGATTTTTTTAATGTTAACGTTGTTGAGAGTTTTTGAATTAATTTTATTGTTTTTTTTTTTATTACTGACTTTGTCAATTGCACAATGTTGTGTGCTCTGACTGTACAATACTGAATACACTTCACCAGTCTCTTCCAGAGGTCCGCAGTAGATGAAATATGGGCCAAACCAGCAAAGACGCGAATTGGAGCAGCAGGAAAGATTTTACTGACACCTTTTGTGGTGTAGAACCTTTACAACTGGAAAAGTTGTTATGTTTTATTTAACGACGCTCGCAACTGCAGAGGCTATATCAGCGTCGCCGGATGTGCCGGAATTTTATCCCGCAGGAGTTCTTTTACACGCCATTAAATCTACTGACATGAGCCTGTCGCATTTAAGCACACTTAAATGCCATCGACCTGGCCCGGGATCGAACCCGCAACCTTGGGCATAGAAGGCCAGCGCTTTACCAACTCGCCAACCAGGTCGACTACAACTGGAAAACTAATAGGGAAATAAGACAAAACTTAAATACGGAAAAATTATAACACAAATAAATTTTTTATCAAGAAGACTGGCTAAACCATATACGAGGGGGATCCAGGAAATAACGACCGTTTTGTTGTAATAATTAAAAAAATATATATTTATTTGAAAAAACAAAGTCTGTTACATAACTGAAGCTTCCTTTACTTCTCTACATAATCACCACCTACATTTAAACATTTGTCGTATCTGTTCACTAGCTTTAGAATTCCCGTGTTATACTCCTCTGCCGCCAGTTCATTAAGCCAGGTGTTCACTGTCTTCTTCAACTCTTCATCACTTCCAAAACGGGTACCACCCAGAAAGTCTTTCAGCTTAGTGAAAAGGTGAAAATCGCTAGGAGCAAGGTCTGGACTGTAGGGCGGATGATCAAAGATTTCCCAACCGAATTGATCCAGCAATTCTCGAGTTGAAGCAGCAGTGTGCGGGCGGGCACAGATTTTGTGGTATCCAAGATGTTGCGACACAATTTCACCAAGCAAAGAACGAGAAATGTCAGGAAAGGCAATATGCAATTCGTCGAGTGATGTGCGCCTGTCTTGCAAGATTCTGTCGTTCCCTTTAGTCTTCAGGTCTTCTGTGATGAGTGATGGGCGTCCGGGTCGAGTTTCATCGTGGACATTTGTTCGCCCATTGTTGAACATTTCGCACCATTTTCTCACATTTCTTTCATTCATTACAGTATCACCATACACTTCTTTCAACTGCCGGTAAATTTCTGCAGGTTTCAAATGTCGGGCATTCAAAAATCGAATCACACTCCTCTCACCTCACAGTCGGCGGGATTATCAATCACGTCGTTCATTTTGAAGTAACACAAAATGCACAATGGCGACTTGTTGCAACCAGTACTCACAACATTATGAGAACACATGTTAAGGAAGCCAGTTGACCTTCAAACAAGGAAGGGGAGTCAGCTGCGCGGCGGGTATGCGCGAACGGTTGTTATTTCCTGGATCCCCCTCGTACATACAGGATATACAATTTATAGATCTCAGGGTAAAAGACCAAATGAACGACCCATAAAACGCTGGAAAGATCAATCTTGGAGACGGAACGGGTCAAGTGAATTGGGCCATACGTAATATTTTTGATGATGATGAGATACGCTATAATTTATTTAGAATTTGATCCAGAAATTTCATATAATAATTTATATTGAATTTTTCATCACTGTCATATTTTTATAATGCACAGTTAACTTCTGTTGTTACATTACAATTTTCAGTGTACATTTTATCAAAAGGAAGCAGTAAAAGACTGCAGACTACTAAAGCAGCTCTCCGATACCTCATCGCATGCTACGTATAATGAAAATGTTTTAATGCAAATACACAGAAAGCAATGGAAGGTTATATTTCAAAACAGCTGCACGCATTTGCAAATATAATTGGCTCTATTTATGAAGTTTAAATTTAGCCTAACATGCTAACAATGGATAATGAATGTAGCTACGTGCTGGTTTTGTGTGTTTAGTGATGGAGAAATGTAGCATGCGAAACTAGTGCCACGTGTTAGGTTCGTGAACTTCTAGACTTGAAACACGGCAGACTTGATGCTCGCTTTGCTTCTTCCTTACAGAGAATCAAGTCGGCCGTGCTTGAAATATCAAGAAACGCAAAATGTGATACTGAGTTTGAACACTGATTGACTATCTTATATTTTCAGAGCAATAGCTACCTATATGATATGTGTTTTGTCAAATTATAAGTAATTATTTTGAACGATGTTTAAGATTATTTCATTGAACATTTTTATAGATTCTTCGTTACAAAGATCCTAAAACTGATTACAATTATATTAGTGCTAGTGACTCGTACAGCAAATGCTGCAAACTAAGTTCATTAGACGTTCAAATAACATTTTTTCAGATTTATTTTCAATGAAGAATACCAGACATTTTGAAAGTTATTTGCTTCCATAATAATGAAACATACTCCCTCTCATTGTTTTTTTTATGCCAAATACTTTTTCTTGAACTTATCTACCATCAGTTTTTGAGTTTCAACGCGAAAACGCAAGTAACAATGCAAGGACGATCAGTGAGTTTTTCATGTGGGAGTAAAGCAACACCGGTAGCTATTTCAGGTCATTATGGATTGTAGGTGAAACTTTCGAGCCAGTACTGAAGAGAATGACCCATATAAATATCTACACCACACCTCCATTAAGTATATGAAAAAGACCCAACCCCACTTGATTAATAACTATAAAAATATTTGATTTTTAATAACAATATTATTATCTTACGTAAGTTTTGTAGTTTCTATAAAATAGCCGCCACTCAGTAAATTATAGAAATGAAGATCTAATTTAAGATATTCTCTACACCTACTTATATAACCCCAAAACTTTTCACTTTCATATCATAAATATAGCATTAATATGGCATTAACTATAATAATATTTCATTTCTAATGGTATCAAACCATCTCAATTTTTGTAGATTTTAATATCCAATACACAGCTGTACTCAGAAAATTACACACCTGTAAATTATTTTTAATAAGTCTTGAAGTTTTTAATAACCAATTGAATTTGAACTGTCACTAATCCTGCAGGTCATGGCCTTCATGTAATAGCCTATTGTTTATTGTAGTGTGTTTGTGTTTTGTTTTATTCTGAAAAGCCATTATTTCTCAAAACTGACGACAGATGGATTTTGGAAAATAGGAAAATAATGTAAGAAGATTAACATTTCATTGAAAACTACTGTTTTTCTGAAAACTTTCAGTTCCAAGCTTCAAAATGAGAGGTCATTTATTAAAATCCGTTCAGCCGTTTTCCCGTAATTTCCATTACCAGTTCAAATTATATATAGATATCAGTTATTATGGCGTACAACCTTGAAATGAGGTTCAATTCGCATTGTTATTTACATGAATGGGTAAGGAGGAAGCCTTATTTGTCACTAACGAAGAAGAAAAATCTTTACTTGTTCGCAACAGTGAGGCGGAATCAAGATAATATCACTTAACGTCAAGCTTGATGTATTCGAGACGATACATTTACCATGGCTTCCTGCGTATGAAGAAAAAAGTCTCCCTTGTATAATAAATGATCAATAGTTCTGTTTTCGTCCGTCATTGTTTGAGAGCGCTTGCGAAACAACGAAGCACCCACGATTATCGTTTGTTGATTGTCGATTTGTCGATTTTCGGAACTCATTTTGATCCCTACAAAAGTTTGAATGCATATGAAGAGTTCGCGGGAAAAACGATGTTAAGGTTCATGTCATTATCTAATTCAACGGATCACTACGAAATTTAATGTTGTTCTTATGGAAATGGTAAAAAGGAGAATTATCACCACGAATACAGTAATCCTTTCCATTATTTTCTATAGAAACAGCTCTACATCTTGCAGTTACAGACTCAATTAAATCATTATCTAATCCTTAACAGAAATGTGACATTCATCGTTTTTACCGCGAACTCTTCATATTATATTATTTAATGTATCCAGTTTTAAATAATGGTTCAAGAAAAATATAGGAACACTTCTGTAGTGTAGGGGTCAGCATACTGGTCTCTTACGCAGAGGGCCCGGGTTCGATTCCCGGCCGGGTTGAATTTTCTGGTTGAGGTTTTTCAGAGTCTTCCCTCAACCGTAAGGCAAATACCAGGAAATTCGGGCCACAACATTCCTGAATATCACCGGCCTCATTCATCACCGAAATCATATTCATAAATTAGTTGCATGTTAGTTATAGCTATAATCAGTTATCCTACTAATTGGAACACGTGTTCTGTAGTAGTGAATTTCTTAAATAAATAAATTAAGCCTATTAGGAATAATAATTTGCAAATCCTACTATAAAATACTGTATATTGAATTTATTAACATAGTGTTATATTTAAAGTTTGGAAGTAAATCCCGAAAAGACAAAGTATATGATTATGTCTCGTGGCGAGAATATTGTACGAAATGGAAATATAAAAAATGGAAATTTATCTTTTGAAGAGGTGCAAAAATTCAAATACCTGGGAGCAACAGTAACAAATAAAGGGTGCGTCAGAAAGAACGGATGGATTTCAAACTATCGATACGCAACGAGGAGATAGACATAGTGAGGGGGACCACGACTGTTGGGTCAGCCATAGAATGCAGTTTCAGTTGAGAATATGGTGTTGGTCTGGTGTACAACGTGCTTTCATCGTAGAGACATTTATGAAAAATGAAGAGCCTGTGATCGCCACTCAGGACTCATTTCGACATCGGACGTCACGCTAGGATTCCAACTCGGAATACAATTTTGCGGAGGGTGGCTTCATTTCGTATCACAGGTTCAACATTAAAGAAGGAATCACCTGGACGAAGTTCTATTGCACTGAGATTGTCCGAGGCTACGGTAAGATCTCGCGCCCTGCGACGTCTTTCTTTGAGACCATTTGAAGGCGTAAGTTAGTAAACATCGATCACATACACTGGACGAACTGAAGACAGCGATTCGTGAAGAAATCGTGGCAATTGCACCAGCTATGACTGTGAAAGTGATGGCGAACATCAGAAAACGCCTCGGTGCCTGTATTGAAAGCCAAGGACATCATATGGATAATGTTGTTTTCCATAAATAAACTGCATGTATTGGTGAATATGTTGATAACAATAAATTTTTGATCTGATGAATCTTTACAATGTTCTTGCCATGTGAAATCCATCCGTTCTTTCTGACGCACCCTGTATAAATGTTACTCGGGAGGAAATTAAACACAGAATAAATATGGGAAATGCCCTGTTATTATTCGGTTGAGAAGCTTTTATCATCCAATCTGCTGTCAAAAAAGCTTAAAGTTAAAATTTATAAAACAGTTATATTACCGGTTGTTCTTTACGGTTGTTAAACTTGGACTCTCACTTTGAGAGAGGAACATAGGTTAAGGGTGTTTGAAAATAAGGTGCTTAGGAAAATATTTGGGGCTAAAAGGGATGGAGTTGCAGGAGAATGGAGAAAGTTACACAACACAGAACTGAACGCATTGTATTCTTCACCTGACATAATTAGGAACATTAAATGCAGACATTTGAGATGGGCAGAGCATGTAGCACGTATGGGCGAATCCAGAAATGCATATAGAGTGTTAGTTGGGAGGCTGGAGGGAAAAAGACCTTTAGGAAGACCGAAACGTAGATGGGAAGATAATATTAAAATGGATTTGAGGGAGGTGGGACATGATGATAAAGAATGGATTAATCTTGCTCAGGATAGGGACCAATGGCGGGCTTATGTGAGGGCGGCAATGAACCTCCGGATTCCTTAAAAGCCAGGAAGTAAGTAAGTAAGTAAGTAAGTAAGTAAGTGTTATATTTACTCTGTAAATGCCAATTATAGCTACATTTTACATTTTTGGCTAAGATATCTACAGTATACTTAACTCTTTTTAATTTATTTTTATTTGGTATTTTTCATTTCTATTTATATCTGCGTCTTCTATTTAGGTAGTATCTATTTCTTTTTTTTTTCATTTTTAATTTTAAATTATTTGTAATTACACTTGTATCTTGCATTGTATCTGTTTTATCTCTTTTTTCATGTTATATGCAATTCTATGTTGTTTTTTTAAACAGATATCTGTACTGTCTATTGTAATTGGGGCTTTGCCATGTTATAGACATAAATAAATAAATAAATAAATAAATAAATAAATAAATAAATAAACCAAAAAATAAATAAATAGATAGATAAATAAATAAATAAATAAATAAATAAATAAATAAATCGGTAATACATAACAGTCGCCATAGTTCACAACAATAGAACCAGTCTCAACGATAGTACACAGGCCTTCGGATTTCAACCAAAGATTAACTCGCGATATGACCAGAGATGTTAAAGCGAGTATAAATAACAGCGAGAAAAAAAGTAAAATATAGTCATTTATGTCATTCGCAACATTATTAAGGAATTAAATTACTGCGAAAAGCGACAAAACACACCAGGAAACTTCGGGTGTGTTCATATTCCTAAGATTCATTTTTCTAGAGACTTCACTAACAAAGGAAATCATCCAAGCTAGACTCTTGCACCAAGGATATGAAGAGCATTTAATGGATGTATCCAGTCTGCTGTCCAAAAATCTGAAAGTTAGAATTTATAAAACAGTTATATTACCGGTTGTTCTATATGGCTGTGAAACTTGGACTCTCACTCTGAGAGAGGAACATAGGTTAAGGGTGTTTGAGAATAAGGTGCTTAGGAAAATATTTGGGGCTAAGCGGGATGAAGTTACAGGAGAATGGAGAAAGTTACAGAACACAGAACTGCACGCATTGTATTCTTCACCTGACATAATTAGGAAAATTAAATCCAGACGTCTGAGATGGGCAGGGCATGTAGTAGGTATGGGGGAATCCAGAAATGCATATAGTGTGTTAGTTGGGAGGCCGGAGGGAAAAAGACCTTTAGGGAGGCCGAAACGTAGATGGGAAGATAATATTAAAATGGATTTGAGGGAGGTGGGATATGATGATAGAGACTGGATTAATCTTGCTCAGGATAGGGACAAATGGCGGGCTTATGTGAGGGCGGCAATGAATCTCCGGGTTCCTTAAAAGCCAGTAAGTAAGTAAGTAAGTAAGTAAATAAGTAAGTAAGTAAGTGTTATATTTACTCTGTAAATGCCAATTATAGCTACATTTTACATTTTTGGGTATGATATCTATACTTAACTCATTTTAATTTATTTTTATTTGGTATTTTTCATTTATATTTATATTTGTGTCTTTTATTTGGGTAGTATGTATTTGTATTTCTTATTGTAAATTTGTAATTACACTTGTATCTTGCATTTGTATCTGTTTTATCTCTTTTTTCATGTTATCTGCAATTCTATGTTTTTTTTTTAACAAATATCTGGACTGTCTATTGTAATTGGGGCTTTGCCCTGTTATAGACATAAATAAATAAATAACAAATCGGTAATACATAACAGACGCCATCTAGTTCACAACAATAGAACCAGTCTCAACAATAGTACACAGGCCTTCGGATTTCAACCAAAGATTAACTCGCGATATGACCAGAGATGTTAAAGCGAGTATAAATAACAGCGAGAAAAAAAGTAAAATATAGTCATTTATGTCATTCGCAACATTATTAAGGAATTAAATTACTGCGAAAAGCGAAAAGACACACCAGGAAACTTCGGGTGTGTTCATATTCCTAAGATTCATTTTTCTAGAGACTTCACTAACAAAGGAAATCATCCAAGCTAGACTCTTGCACGAAGGATATGAAGAGCATTTAATGGATGTAAATTATATTCATTCTTATCGACATCGCGTTATTTTTAACACCGTGCTGCTTAATTTTGAGAAGCTGATGCTTTTCATAGAATGATCTCGAAAGCAAGAGCGGAGTGGAAGCTATTCTTTTCTCCCTTTATTTCAGGAACGTAGAAATAATTATTTACTCCAGTATGCGTTCTTTCAGTTGCATGTTTCGGAACAAAAGTGACTACAGCATATGCTTTATACAGAAATTCAGGATAGCTTGTAATGTGTTTCTACAAGCTCTCACACACTAATTGTTTTGAAGCTCACTGCAACTTTAATTAAAAAGTTACATCTTCTCTAAACAGAACAACTCTTTGTATGTTTTTGAATGGTTATAGAGTTCTCTTGAAAACATAAATATGTTCATTCTTATGGGCTTTACAGAGACATCCTGCTCTATTACAAAGCAAACGACAGCAATGTTGAACAAGTGCTTTGACTTTATTCTAGTATTTATAACACCGATGAAATTTAAAGAAATAGTTTCTTATCTCATCTCCACTCTCAAACTAGAAGGGTTCTATGCGAGCTATAAAATGTACTTTTATTCAGTTTGTGCCTGGACAAATATACATTCCATGCAGAAACTGAAACGTTCAATGAAAAGAGGAAGGCGGATGAAGTCGATATTTATAAATAATGCATTTAGTGAGCAAAGCACGATGCTGAAATTCAAATGTCGACATTTCCTAAGCATGTCTCATAATGACGCATATCAAGATCGCCGTCCTTGTCGTCTTATTCGTTCGATAGCAATCTATACACACATCTCAGGGGTGACAAAACTGTTACTATACATTTTACTTCGTTTTAATTGACTACTAGGTATAATGCTCTATTGAAAATAAAGATATTCGCTTATTATTAAGAAAAATCACATAATATATCAGTGATAGTATGTCCTACTGACAAAAATATATTTTTTCACCGTGGATTTGTGTAGCTTCTGGTAGTCCAGAAAGGAAAAATAGGCCTATATGTTGGGAATTGTCAGAGCCTTCTTTAGTTACAAGCCGGAGCCATACATCGGCAACACTGTAATTGTCACCCGGAGGCGGACCATACAGGACACGTGTTTGTGCTAATGCCGATTTTCAATGTAAATTAATGTTACAATGTAAGTGTGTGTCGATGGAATTATGTTCGCGGTCATACCAAACGTTAATTGTTGATGTATTCTAAACTAAATGCGCGTTGGTGATAAACAAACAAGACAATAAATGAAAATAAAATGGTTGCAGTCTTTGGGAATTTTTACGGTTATTGATGACAAAGTAATTGACTATTCTACTAAATATTAAATATTGTATGACTACATTTTTATAGTCTTACTTGTGGGTTGTGTGTATCAGAATTCTAGTCAAATTGTTGGTCTCGCCTGCTATACTGTATCAATAAAGTTACGTCGTTGGTTTTCAAATCCATTGTAAACAGCTGTTTTGTGATCCCATAAATGTTGCAGTTTTGTTGAAGATTCGGAATGCCTGCTATACGTCAGAACTACCTAAAATTTGTAGATGCATATAATCACTTTGGTAGTTTTCAAGGTTTGTTTATTAATATTATTTATTTCGTAATAAATTAGGTATAAACATGTTTCTTTTCACTTCGTATTTTTTAGAGGATTTAAAGTTCACTGAGTTTACGCTAATTGACACATGTACTTAATGATAATGTTGCGTTTTGTTACGTATTATGTTTAAGGTATGTTTTTTTTCATTTTTTCATAGATTTTTTTACTTGGCTTAACTCTATTTACATCCTCATACTTTTATTATAATATGTATGTCAATAGTTTCTTCTGTTTACATTTTATTTTAGGCCTATTTGCATAATTTACATTCTTAGCTTGTTTTCTGTAGTTATATTTATTTAAAATTATATTTTAAAAAGTTTATAACAAATAATTTAGGATAACAGTATTGTTATGGTGACTGGCCAGGTTCAAACTAAAACTGGCTTCCCGGACATCTGAAACATTTATAGAAAAGCACGACATAATCACATGAAATTAAAATGCATGTGATATCCTACACCTTTCATGTCAGATGTGAAACAACATTAAGCGGCAAAACATTATCAATTTGCTAGCCACAAATTTGTTAACTGGATGGAACTTAAGAATACTGCGTAGGAACTTACGTCTTTATTGCATTATTGATGTTATTATTTTCGGTGCAAGGAATATCTTTTTTATTTATATATTTACCTTCGTACTATCAATAAAAACATGTTTTTTTGTAATTATTTTAAGTGGCAGCCTTTGTATGTAAGTAGCCTACTTACGCCGTATTCTGAAGTACAGCTAATTGATTGCAATAAAACACTAGTTTCGAACCCGTAATAATTTGCATCACTATTCTGAATCTTGATCTTACCTTTGTGCATGAAGTAATGTTGAAAAAATACGCGTTACGTATAACGAAAGCAATCAGGGGCGGATGCAAGGGGACGGATTAAGGGGATACCCGAAATTTTGAAAAAAATACGAAACAAGAAACAAAAATAATATTAATTTTAATTTGTCAATGTAATAGGAATTAGAGAGTTTTCCACGTAAATTCTCTTTGCTAAAGTGCTAAATTCCAAGAACTGCAGGAAGACAAACACAGCGTTCTTACTTCAAGACAGAGAGTCATGAAGAGTATTTTAGGTTTTTAATTTTCCTTCTCTCCTTAGACTATTTCATTAGTCAGCTCAAGGACGGGTTTTTAAATCATAAGGGAATCCTAAAGTCCATACAAACTTTTCTGCCTAAAACATAGTGCGAGCATCAGATGAAGATTTAGAAACTGCTGTTCAGGCTGTAGTAAATCAGTGGCCCAATGATGTTGATGCATCACCAGAGTCTTTCTTCAATGAATTGAAGATGTGGAGAAGAAATTTCCTTGATCAGAAAAATCTTCCCCTAATACCTACTGTTTTTATATCACCTTTGAACAGGTGCAATGAAATTATTTTTCCCTGCACTCGCAAGGCGCTGAAACTTTTCTGCACGTTGCCTGTAACTACAGCAACACTAGAACGGTCGTTCTCAACATTGCGGTATTTGAAGACTTACTTGAGGAGCACGATGGGAGCAGACAGATTAAATGGACTGGCCTTGATGTATATACATAAAAATGTAGAAGTAAAAGCTCATGGAGTACTGGATGAAATGTCTAAGAAGCCTCGTAGCCTTCTTCTGTAAATGTCATTCTGTCATTGTTTTTGTATTGCAGTCATTGTAAATGTTAAAATTAAAAAAAAAATGGTTTATTTAATAACGCTCGCAATTGCCGAGGTTATATCAGCGTCGCTGGTGTGCCGAAATTTTTTCCCTCAGGACTTCTTTTACATGCCAGTAAATCGACTGATATGAGGCCTGTCGCATTTTAACACACTTAAATGCCATCGAGCTGGGTTGGGATAGAACCCGCAACTTCGAGCACAGAAGGCTATACCGACTACGATACTCAGGCCACCTTGTAAATGTTTGTGACTCGGAAACAAATTGTGAATATATAAACTTATTTCTCATTACTCCATTTTTACTATCTCCTCAAATCCCTCCCCGAAAAAAAATCCTGCGTCCGCCCTGGAAAGCAATGAGCAAACACAATATCACTTTAAAATCTCCCGCCTCCACTCTGCGTTGCCAAACCTACCCATGCTCCGGCTTGTAACTAAGAGAGTATTCCGAATCTCACCGGTGAGCAATCCGATGGCATCACGGTGTTCCGAATTCCACCGATGACGTCATTGATGCTCCACCGGTGTCGCACCGGTGCCATCAACTTGCAGAGGTGGTGGAAGGCTCCATCAGCCGCCATCACTGAATCTGATTGGTTCTTGTATAGGGCGGGAATTAGCAGACGAATGACATCGTGCACTGTTGTGTCATGGCAGGTGTGTTCTGCTTTAGTTCTGCTGTATTGTTTGTAATGAGCAGAACGTAAAAACAATATGTTAATGGCTTATGAGCGAACATGTCAACGGACCAGTTATTACTACAGGTTCAAGAAATAAATTGTTTATGATCTCTTTTATTTGAACGAGATGGAAGTACGGAAATTTCGCAAAATTTTGCTAGCGTAGCACAGATAACCACTTACACAGTCGCCATGACAGCATCGATTCTTCCAGCAGTTTTGTTCCTTATTTTCGTTGCAACGTGACGTCATTGATGCCACCGGACCGGTGAGATTCGGAATACGCTGTAAAGAAGGCTCTGATATTGTTCATTCAATCAAAGAACATAAATGACATACACTTCCAAACACAAAGAGAATGTTCTCAGTCGATCTCAAACGAAATCAGCCAAACTAGCCGAGATTTACGGCCCCTTCACAATGAAAAATAAACTGGACTTAAACCCAGAAGTTTGCGGTCAGGTTATCAAATGGGATCATTCACAATGATTCACAAAAACACTGACATTAACATTTCCGTTAGACGTTAACATGAATTTGCAAACTCCAAACTTCCATATCTATGCTTACGTGATTTGGAAACAATACACAGTCGTACAGCGCTAAATTATACAACAGAATAAGAACAAATGACATTGTCATGTTTCCATGGTTACCAAGTATCTTTGCGGTTATGTTTATGTTCCCATCGTGAATGATGGCATGCCTTTTTGATTTTACGGTAACATTTACATTCTTACGTTATGTTTAATTTTCATTGTGAATGGAACTTAGGGGGAGAGGATGGTATTTTTTTTTAACTTTTTTCCTATTTGGTGTAAAATATTAATTTTTTGTATGTATAGAGCTCATAGCTGTAGCAATTCAACAAAATATAAATATTTTGAAAAAAAAATTATTTGGGGCCCAAATTTGAAAAAAATATACCCAATGCAGCATTGTACTAAAACCGATATATCTAAACCGTTTTTAAAGATAGATTCAAATAGTTTTTTGCAATGTATTTGCAAAAGTATGGTCTACAAACTGTCTGTAACAGAATTTTGATATTACGTTTGTAAAATAAACAATTAAAATTTCATAATAATTTTCTGATTTCCTTTCTTGCAAAGAAACGGACGTATTTTTAAAATGAAATCAATTAACAAAATTCTGTTACAGAGAAAAGTTTCCTAATAATCTAAAGAATGTGTGTTCTAAATTTCATGCATGTATCTTTAATAGTTCAGAAATTATATTCATTTTTGTCTGGCAATGTAGCAAAAAAAAAAAAAAAAAAAAAAAACCGATAAAAGTGGGCGTGTGATTTAAAAATCCATAGCGCAGGTAGTTTAAAAATTACGTCTCAACATCCGATAAGGGCACAAATACCCATTAAGTGTTATGCAATGCATTCCACACATATTAAAGAGTATTTTAAAGAAACAAATTTTTTTTGAAAATTTAATTTACCGGAAACAAGAATAAAAGTTGGCGAGTGATTTAAAAATCCATAACGCAGGAAGTTTAAAAATGGCGACTCAACATGCGATAAGGGCACAAATACCCCCAAAATGTTATGCTATGCATTCCACACATATCACAGAGTATTTTAAAGAAAAATTTTTTTTTTAGAAAATTTACTCATTTTTCACCAAAAAATACCAACCTCTCCCCTTAAAGAAATAGGACGAAATGACGTCACTGTTATGTTTCCATGGTTACCAAGTATCTTTGCAGTTTTGTTTATGTTCTCCTCGTGAATGTTGGTTTGACTTTTTGATTTTACGGTAATGTTTAGATTCTTAAGTTAACGCCTAAGCTGTGTTTAATTTTCATAGTGAATGAACTGTTACTATGCATCCATTTCATTATTATATAGTTGTCAATATGTCTTTAAAATTCCATCCTTCTATAATCTATAGTTCCCGAGATTTGCATAAAAATAACATTCCAATCTTTTATAGACGTTATATTTACTGGTAAAACCTGCGTTCGTTTGCTTAGATACCAGGGGTGTTGAAAGCGTGTATTTCCGTTATAATCTCTGACTCGTTTCTTCCAATCTTTCTATAATTCAACCACTGCCTGCTGGATCACATTGTATGACTGCTTACACGTTTTCGATTGATCTACTTTCCTCAAGAATGGAAATGTGCAATAATTACAGCTATTGCTAAACCACGAAAGGATCCTATACTGCCACAAAATTACAGACCAATCAGTCTCTTGGATTATTTTGGTAAAATTCTTGAGCGGCTACTTTTGTCTCGCCTTAATCCACTCTTAAAAACACCTGAGCGCATTCAACATGAGCAATTTGGCTTCAAAAATTTACACAGTACCAAGGAACCGTTATTCATACTTACGTCTTACATTCAAGATGGTTTCAATCATCAACAGCATACTGTTGCTACTTTTCTTGACGTTGAGCAAGCTTTTGACACCGTGTGGCACGATGGGTTATTATATAAACTTCTTAAACTTAACATACCTAATGTCTACATTCAATTCATTTCTAAATACCTATACAACAGAACCTTCAGAGTTCGATGTGGATCATCACTTTCAAGTTCTCGAGTCATTGAAGCTGGGATTCCTCAAGGATCAGTTCTGGTACCTACTTTATACTCCATTTACGTACAAGATCTTCCAAAGAAACCTGAATGCTTACATATGCTCTATGCAGATGACACAGTTCTCTATACAAGACATTATAATATTATTTTCGCCTGTCAACAAATGCAAGCAGCTCTTGATTTACTTACTCAATGGTCAACAAAATGGCGAATAAAGATTAATGGAACTAAATCACAGGCAGTGGTTTTCATTAAAAGATTCCCACACTTACCAGAAGAACTCATAGTTCAACAACAAAACATACCTTTCAATTCGGCTGCAAAATATCTCGGCGTTTATCTTGATAGAAGACTGACTTATAGACAACATGTAGGTTTAATCAGAGACAGAGCTTTTCAACGTTTCATGCTGCTGTACCCTCTTTTCAAAAGCCGGATTTCTCATAAAATCAAAATTTTATTATACACTTGTCTGATCCGTTCATACATGTTATATGCTTGCGAAATCTGGTCAAATACACATATACGTCATATTAAACGACTGGACGGAATACAAAGATCAGTATGTAGGACAATCACGGGAGGCGACTATGACATCAATAACTCTCAACTATATGAGTCACTAAATATAATGCTATTTAGTGATTATATTCAAAATGCCAGAAACAAATTTATACAATCTGTAAAAACACATCCAAATCCACTGTTCAATAGTTTAGTAATTTCTAGTGTTTAATGTATGAGTGATTTCTTGTAAAACACTTCACTCCTGGTGAAAGTGTTGAATGTAAATTATATATATATTTTTATACTGAATCATGTATTAGGTTACATATATCTTGTAAAAGGCATGGGTCCATTTTGCGACCTGGTACTTAAATAAATATACATTTCTGGAAAAAAAAAAAAAAAACTGCCTGCCCAATCAATGCTTATGCTTGAGTAGCCGCTAGGTGGCAGGTTAAATCATAGCGGTGGGCACTGCCTGCCATCTAACGGCAAAATAACTTTGATTGAGCAGGCAGTTTACGTAGCTATAGGATGCGTTCCAGCAGGCAGTGTAATTCAACATAACAAGAGAGTAATAAAATATATGAGCGTATGGGTAGCTTAGAATCCCATCTGAATAACCTTATAAAACAGAGGAATTGCCTGTTTAGACTAGAGGCACGTTCTAGCTTGACGTAATACTTTATTACCGTTCGACATGAAATGTATCCTGAGATTATTAATCGAGTCTTCACTGGATGCTTCCAGGGACCTTCAAACCCGATCACTTATAAAGATCACAGCAACATGAATTATGCCCGTACGAAATAAAGTGACCTATTTAATATCCCTCACGGATTTGGCGTACTATAAATTAAAGGCAATATTGTAGATAAGGTATAATAGCGTTAAATTACGTTAGCCGCCAGGACGGGTTTCAAACTGTCCATAAATCATGTCTTCAGCGAGGAATATCGATTCCTACAAACGATGACCCCAATTTTTAACAGCCTGTCTCAACTCCTGTTAAAATTAGATGGAACGAAATTTGCAAAGTCGAATCTATATGCGGTTTTTTTTGTGATAATCCATCATCAGGTTGTGCGACGTTGCTCCAAGACTTCAATTAAAATTATCTTTCTCTCTAGCCAAAAAATCTAGAACAAGCAATGCAGTCTAGGAATCGAGAGTGAATATAAATTCAAATTCAAATACAAACTTATTCAAATAAAAAGACACTCATTAAAGTATACCTACAGTAGCTCCAGAAATAGTATTGCTCGTGTTCCGAAGTCAGTTCAATAGATGAAAATATTTAGTAGACTAGAAAAATAAATTATTTTGACTTAAAATCATAACAAAATCATCTTTCAGCATATCTATTCCACGCCTCTGGAACTCTCTCCCTGACCATGTCAGAGACTGTCGGACAATATCAAAATTCAAATTTAAATTAAAAAATCACATTCTAGTTCATGGAATTGCTTGTTGAACACCTGTCAGGTTGCGCAACTTCGGCTTAACCCATGACATATAGTAAATATTGTAACTATGCTGTTGTAAAATTGACTATTAATATGTAATGTATTTATTATTATTATTATTATTATTATTATTGTTATTATTATTATTAAAGCAGTCGTGGACAGCCGATAAGGGGTGGTCCTCCAGCTTGGGGGTTGGGCGAAGGGCTAACAACCCATCACCGTAAAAAACAGCTTGTTATGAATTCCTACAGTAAGCCTCGGAATAGGACTGATTCTCTGGCACGACCACAGCAAAGGAATAAGGTTTTGAGATTTGGCACTTGGAACGTAACTAGTCTTTATAGAACAGGAGGGGTAACATTAGTAGCAAAAGAACTAGCTAGATATAGAATAGACTTTGTGGGAGTACAAGAGGTTAGGTTAGATGGGAATGGCATATCACAAATAGGAGATTACTTGTTGTATTATGGGGAAGGAAACAATAATCACCAATTAGGAACAGGATTCTTTGTACATAAAAGAATAAAATCAGCAGTAAAAAAGGTCGAATTTATCAGTGACAGGTTATCATATTTAGTACTTAAGGGTAGATGGTGCGACATCATGGTTATAAATGCTCACGCCCCTACAGAAGAGAAAGACGACTATATAAAGGATAGCTTCTATGAAGAATTGGAACATACTTTTGATCAGTTCCCTAGATATCACATGAAAATTTTATTGGGGGATTTCAACGCTAAAGTAGGACAGGAGGAGGTTTTTAGACCAACTATTGGAAAAGAGAGCCTACACGCAATTAGTAGTGACAATGGAGTTAGATTAGTCAACTTTGCCACATCGAAAAATTTAATTGTCAAAAGTACAACATTCCCCCATAAGGATATACATAAATATACTTGGACTTCTCCAGATGGATTGACACACAACCAAATTGATCACATCTTGATAGATAAACGGAGACATACTAGTATAGTAGATATTCGAACTTTCAGGGGTGCAGACTGTAATTCTGACCATTATTTGGTGATTGGAGAATTAAGAGAAAGATTATCAGTAGCCAAGCGAGTAGAGCAACAAGTTAATATTACTAAATTCAATATTTTGAAATTAAAGGACGAGGAAGCTAAGCAAAATTATCAGGTCGAAATTTCGAATAGGTTTGCCACTTTAGAAAGTTCCGACGAAGTTGAGAAAGAATTAGATGTTAATAGCGTGTGGGAAAATATCAGAGATAGTATCAAAATTGCAGCTGAGCAGAGCATAGGTTATTATGAAACTAAGAAAAAGAAACCGTGGTTTGATGAAGATTGTTGCATGGTAGTAGAAAGAAGGAAACAGGCAAAATTGAAATTCTTACAGGATCCAGTTGAGGAGAAGAGAGATAATTATTTCAATGAAAGACGGGAAGCAAGTCGTACACTTAGGAATAAAAAGAGAGGTTACTTGAAGGAAAAACTGAATGAGGTAGAAACAAATAGTAAGAATAAAAACATTCGAGATTTATATAAGGGTATAAAGGAATTTAAGAACGGATATCAGCCAAGGGTAAACGTGATCAAGGATGAGAATGGTGACTTGCTTGCAGACTCTCCATCAATCCTAAACAGATGGAAAAACTATTTTGCGCAACTACTAAATGTACATAGGCCAAATAGAAATGATCGGGACGAAATTGAAATACAAACTGCTGAGCCATTTATACCCGAACCCACGCTTTCAGAAGTCGAAATTGCGATAGAAAATCTGAAAAAGTACAAGTCTCCAGGTATCGATCAGATTCCAGCAGAATTAATACAAGAGGGTGGAAGTGCATTATATAGCGAAATTTATAAACTTGTACTTGCTATTTGGGAAAAGGAAATTGTACCAGATCAATGGAAGGAGTCCATAATTCTACCTATTTTTAAAAAGGGGGACAAAACCAACTGTGGTAACTTTCGAGGAATATCACTTCTGTTGACGTCGTACAAAATTTTGTCCAATATTCTTTTGAGGAGATTAACTCCGTACGTAGATGAAATTATTGGGGATCATCAGTGCGGTTTTCGGCGTAATAGATCGACTATTGATCAGATTTTTTGTATTCGGCAGATAATGGAGAAAAAATGGGAGTATAAGGGTACAGTACATCAGTTATTCATAGATTTCAAAAAGGCATATGACTCGGTTAAGAGGGAAGTATTATATGATATTCTTATTGAATTTGGTATTCCCAAGAAACTAGTTCGATTAATTAAAATGTGTCTCAGTGAAACATACAGCAGAGTCCGTATAGGTCAGTTTCTATCTGATCCTTTTCCAATTCACTGCGGGCTAAAGCAGGGAGATGCACTATCACCTTTACTTTTTAACTTCGCTATAGAATATGCCATTAGGAAAGTTCAGGATAACAGGCAGGGTTTGGAATTGAACGGGCTACATCAGCTTCTTGTCTATGCGGATGACGTGAATATGTTAGGAGAAAATACACAAACGGTTAGGGAAAACACGGAAATTTTACATGAAGCAAGTAAAGCGATCGGTTTGGAAGTAAATCCCGAAAAGACAAAGTATATGATTATGTCTCGTGACGGGAATATTGTACGAAATGGAAATATAAATATTGGAGATTTATCCTTCGAAGAGGTGGAAAAATTCAAATATCTTGGAGCAACAGTAACAAATATAAATGACACTCGGGAGGAAATTAAACGCAGAATAAATATGGGAAATGCGTGTTATTATTCGGTTGAGAAGCTCTTATCATCCAGTCTGCTCTCCAAAAATCTGAAAGTTAGAATTTATAAAACAGTTATATTACCGGTTCTTCTATATGGCTGTGAAACTTGGACTCTCACTCTGAGAGAGGAACATAGGTTAAGGGTGGTTGAGAATAAGGTGCTTAGGAAAATATTTGGGGCTAAGCGGGATGAAGTTACAGGAGAATGGAGAAAGTTACACAACACAGAACTGCACACATTGTATTCTTCACCTGACATAATTAGGAACTTGAAATCCAGACGTTTGAGATGGGCAGGGCATGTAGCACGTATGGGCGAATCCAGAAATGCATATAGAGTGTTGGTTGGGAGACCGGAGGGAAAAAGACCTTTAGGGAGGCCGAGACGTAGATGGGAGGATAATATTAAAATGGATTTGAGGGAGGTGGGATATGATGATAGAGACTGGCTTAATCTTGCACAGGATAGGGACCGATGGCGGGCTTATGTGAGGGCGGCAATGAACCTTCGGGTTCCTTAAAAGCCATTTGTAAGTAAGTAAGTAAGTATTATTATTATTATTATTATTATCTGTTATCACTATCATCATTGCTATCTCTGTTTTTCTTTCTTTTTTTTTTCTTGTGTTAGCTCGATGAGAGCTCTATAGTGTTCTTTTGACCCTGTTGACCCTCTATAGGGCTTTAATTTAATTTGTATTATTTTCATCAGCGTCTGTATTTCTTTTTTGTATTTATATGTGCTATCTGGTAGGATGGAAGAGAAGGCCTTATGTCCTTAATCCTGTCAGATTAAATAAATAAATAAATAAATAAATAAATAAATAAATAAATAATAAAAATATAGTAACGGCAAAAATTCAGAACCATTCATTAATTTATAACTGAATAAATGAATATTTTTAATTACAAATGGGTTTTCCCCAGAAAAAAAACTAAAGAAATGCAGTTGTTTGTTGTTGTTTAGTCAACTGTCCGAAGACAGGTCTGAACCTCATAAGTGATACCAACAAGACACCACTTATGAGGCAACTAGGCCTGGAAATGCAGTGTAGGAATATAAACAATACGGGTGCTATGCATAGACATTTCGCTAGTCCGTGCTATGAGCGTGCTAAATAAGCCCCGGCTATCGACTGATTACTTGTATAGGATTCATATCATATCATATCGCTAACACTGGTTTATGAATACGAAAAACGTTAGTTCGCTGATCATCCACCAGAAGCCTGCGCTAAGAATTGTTTGTAATATGCTGATAGAAATAAAAAGTTTTCATATTTATACATGGTATGTCATTGTTGTTCAGTCAACTGTTCGAAGACAGGTCTGGACCCCACAAATGACACCAACAAGACATCACTCATAAGGCAACTAGCCAGGAGATAATGGGGTAGTGTGGCCAGTTCCTTTCCCTTTCCATTGCATACATCGCCGATTAGCTACACAATATTACACTAATCGGACTTCAGATGCATACAAACAATTGTTCTTTCTCTGATATACAGGATGTTTCCGAGGTGGTGTTACAAACTTTCAGGGTTGATGGCGAAGGACACACGTATCAATTTGAGATAAGGAACCCTGGTCCGGAAATGACCGAGTCGAAAGTTACAAGCAAAGATAGTTCTGTGGAAATGAAATAATTTTATTCCTCTGTACACCTTATTTATGTGTATTTATCTGTACATCTTACACATACTGTATTCATCTGACGTTGTTTACGTTGTCTACTTACAGTATTCCAGTCAGTGCGCTGTCTGAGGGGTGGGGACAGGAAACTACACTAAAGCAATGCAGATAGAGTAGTGTGTAATGGACATGGTCGGTCCTGATATGCACGTCTGTAGACAGCAGTGTATGTGTACAAGTTGTAGTGTCCAGTCGATCAGTCCTAGTGAAATGGAGGAGTACACGAGAGCGGAATAAGCAGACCTGATTTTTTAATACGGATGACCCAATGGGAACAGTAGACAAGCTCACAGATTGTATCGGGACAAGTACCCACGTAGGAGAAATCCGGCCCATACCATTTTTCCACGACTGTTCCAAAAGTTAAGGGAAGGAGGGCACATGGTGCCACATTACAATTCAATTTCCACACAACTATTTTTGCTTATAACTTTCGACTCAGTTATTTCCGGACCATGGTTCCTTATCTCAAATTGATACATGTGTCCTTCGCCATCATCCCTGAAAGTTTGTAACACCACCTCGGAAACACCCTGTATATCGTCAAGTGAGATGTACTGTCTAATAAATAATAGATGTGCGTATCAGTCATAACATCAGTCATAACATCAGTCAGGGGAAAATAAGTCATTATTAACTTCATATTCGTTAATCCATTGCGAATTCATTTGTTAATTCATCGATTTATTCATGTTCCTCGTCGACTTTTTCTTCATTCCACTATGCTTTAATTAAAACTCAAAGCATAGTAGTTATTGAGTTCTTCACTCTTCCCTGTAGTCATAAAATATTTTATAATGTCTTGTTTCTTTTAAAATCTAATTAATTTGTATCCAGGCAACGATCGTGAAAATTTAATTTCGGTTGCTTGTATAAACATTCATCTCTTTGTTAGAGAATAAACTTCACGTCCATATATATAAAAGTTGAGCCATCGCCTTCTCTTTGTGGAATTTACCTTGATTATATTTTCTAGTTTTATGGACAATTCTGGTGGAAGTAACGCAAATAGAAGCAAAAGCCGCTACATCCTCAAATATGTACACATATTCTTGTTTTTTGGAGCACAGAAAATGTATTTTAAAAATATTTAAACTATGTTGTGTAGGTGGGAAGGTGCCTGCTACAGTTCCTTTACTGTCTACGGACTGGAAGAGCAACTAATTCGATTCCAGGCAGAAGTACAAAGTACAAGGTAACATGAAATTTAACACGTGAAAGTCATATAATAAGTTTTCCAAAGTTTTTCTCTTCAATTCTCGGTCTTTTTAATGTAATATCAAAGATTTAATTACAATAATAACTATTATCATACCAGCTTTACCAGCAACACAGGGAATTACGTTACGCATTCACAGTTCTCTTAGAATGAAATTCGTTATTCTCTTTTTCCGTAATTCTTGCTGTCTATGTGCTGACATATTACGCTTCTTTATCCTGGTGAACTCCATTTTGTAACGTGGACAATAATTTTTGTATTTTGCATTCATATGATGAAGATACAGGGTGAGTCAGGAGGGAAGGTACATGGTTTGAGGGATGTTAATATTGGTGATTCTGAACGAAAAAGTTTATATGAACACGCTCTATTCTTAACGGTTCCGGAGAAAACTGCTGTAAACAGGAGAAACAGGAAAAGTGCAGGTGATAGTAAATTAAAACATTGTTACCTTATATTCTGTTTAATTGTGTAGGCCTACTTTTCTTTACAGAACATGTTCAAAAAGTCCACCGTCAACTTCAATGCACTTTGCAGCTCTTGTACACAGCTGCTGTATTGCTGATCTGAACTGATTCGGACGTTGGAGCACAAACATATAAAATGCGAGCGAGAACTTCTTCCCTTGTTTCCACTTTGCGCTTATAGACTTCGCTCTTAAGCCAACCTCACACATAATAATCCAATGCAGTAAAGTCGGGTGACCTCGGTGGCCAGAAAATGGCTCCACCGCGACCGATCCTACGTCCAGGATACGTTTCATTGATCCCACTACAACCTAATGTCGTTTTGGTTGCATCCGCATGTGAGTGTTGCTGAAGGACATGAGACTGACGTCCGTGATTTTCAAACAGCTGTATGTCAGATATTGTTAAGAACAGGGCATAGGCTATGTTCATATAACATTTTTAAATCTGTATTTTGCCTTTCTCAATTGGCATTACTGAATAACAAGTATTCATAAATATACAATTATTAACATTTGGGAGCGAATTTTAGGAGTATATTATTTTCATTTTTATTGTATTCACGAAATAGTATACTAATAAATGTCACTCGAGGTCTGAGATTATTATAGATAATTTAATTGTAGATACAGTGTAATTACCTAAGTTGTAAAGTAATTCAGTTGATATGTAATTAATTAAGGTCACCTGTAATTACTTAAGTTGATAACAGTTGGGTTTAGTAGAAGTACTTATAATTAGGTTTACTTTTGCTTATAGTAGGCGTTATTATGGCAAATGTTTATTTACAGTCCTAGGTTTATTGCATTTATTTATTTATGCTCAACCATACCGAAATGTAGTAATTATACACCTGGTAGTAGCCCTTTAATGCACCTCATTAAAGTACACCTATTCATTAAAGTTCAGGTGTTCAGCCAATGTTAAGTCACCTTTGTACCGTTATAAAACCACAAGTATCGATTATTCTCGGATATGCAATCGAAAGACAATTAGCGAAAAGTCACGGAGGCTGGAAATCCAATACTGTCGCAGAAGGTTATGTTCTGTTACTATAATAATTAGCGTTAATTGTAAATAATAGTCTATTCAAATAAATTCAATTTGTCATCTCGTTTTTCAATTCTAAATCAATGTTCATCTTATTCTCTATCAAGGTCAATGACATTCGGCCTAGAAAAAAATCAATACTTTCGCGTCTGCGCACATCTCACAATTCAGGTCAGTTCGCTACTCACTTACATAACCATAACATGACCTACTTTTGAATAATATCAAGTTAGAAATATGGTCGAGCATAAAAAGTCGTATGAAACTTGCCTATAATGGTAATTAAGACGCTCGTATGAAAATTATGAAACTCGCTTGCCCTCGTTTCATAAACAAACATACTCGCGTCTTAATTACTGCCATTATAGGCTCGTTGCATAATGTACTATTATAGTTACAATTAAATTTAGTTTATTTTATTTATATTGCTATGATTATTGCAATTTTATTACTGTAATTATTGTAATGTAATTATTGTATATTATAATATCACTGCCATCGGGTGTATACC
This sequence comes from Periplaneta americana, assembly GCF_040183065.1. Lineage (NCBI taxonomy): Eukaryota > Metazoa > Arthropoda > Insecta > Blattodea > Blattidae > Periplaneta > Periplaneta americana. The sequence continues at coordinate 12,176,762 of NC_091120.1, forward strand.
CAATTGTAGTGTTAATAAATACATACATAAGATAATACTATCATCACTCAAACATTACTGTTGCGCATTTCTGAAACTGTTTTCATGCAATTTTATTAATATCTATGTACAAAAAAACTTTTATCGTCACAGCAATATTCAAATATAATAATGTTTAATGCAGAGCTTTTGAGTACAGGACAAACGGACGTCCTTTTTTACTCTTTTCATCTATTGGTACCGGTGTAATTGCTTTTATTTTCATTGAATTTGCAGTTCACCTAAGCGTGACATCTCTTCCCGTGAGATTCAACTTTCATTTCCTGGGGGGGTGAACATGTACATACAGCCATTGTGTATAAATTATCATGGAGTGAAGTGCCATGATTCTAAAATAGCTGTGGTTTGATATTTTGACACACGAATCAAGTTCGAGCAACTTTCAGGTCAACAAAGTGGCTTTATAAACCACTTTATTCTTTGATCTAGATTTAAACCGAACAACTGGATAAATGCAATTTATGTTATATCATTATATACTAATGTATAAAATGAGGGCACTTCAGGCGAAATTATGTGGTTGTTACTGATCGGTTGCTGTTTTTAATCGTTGCGTCGTTTTGATTATTGCCCATTGCAATTAACTTTAATTGTATTAAACTCGTCAATCTTCAAAATTATTAACATCCTCACTTAAGCTTCAAAATGTGGTACTAAATTTCCTTTTGGGTTTTGATATGAAGAAGGTATTAAAATACTATTATCAATATATTAAAAGTGTTTCTAATGACTGTGCATGTAGATTCCGTGATATTGTTAAAAAAAATTAGTGCAGATAATTGTGATCAATATGAATAAACTAGATATTTCGATTTATTTGCTTCACGCCCTCTTGTAACACCTTTTTTAAAAAAGTAGGTACTTTGAATGTCATATAGCCTAAAATCTAATGGAACCTAATTTAATTTGTATACTTACTTACTGGCTTTTAAGGAACCCGGAGGTTCATTGCCGCCCTCACATAAGCCCGCCAGCGGTCCCTATCCTGAGCAAGATTAATCCAGTCTCTATCATCATATCCCACCTCCCTCAAATGCATTTTAATATTATCTTCCCATCTACGTCTCGGCCTCCCTAAAGGTCTTTTTCCCTCCGGCCTCCCAACTAACACTCTATATGCATTTCTGGATTCGCCCATACGTTCTACACGCCCTGCCCATCTCAAATGTCTGGATTTAATGTTCCTAATTATGTCAGGTGAAGAATACAATGCGTGCAGTTTTGTGTTGTGTAACTTTCTCCATTCTCCTGTAACTTCATCCCTCTTAGCCCCAAATATTTTCCTAAGCACCTTATTCTCAAACACTCTTAACCTATGTTCCTCTCTCAAAGTGAGAGTCCAAGTTTCACAACCATAAAGACCAACCGGTAATATGACTTTTTATAAATTCTAACTTTCAGATTTTTTTACAGTAGACTGGATGATAAAAGCTTCTCAACCGAATAATATAAGGCATTTCCCATGTTTATTCTGTGTTTAATTTTTTCCCGAGTATCATTTATATTTGTTACTGTTGCTCCCGGGTATTTGAATTTTTGCACCTCTTCAAAAGATAAATTTCCAATTTTTATATTTCCATTTCGTAGAATATTCTCGTCACGAGACATAATCATATACTTAGTCTTTTCGGGATTTACTTCCAAACCTATCTCTTTACTTGCTTCAAGTAAAATTCTCGTATTTTCCCTAATTGTTTGTGGATTTTCTCCTAACATATTCACGTCATCCGCATACCATTCTTTTTATAGAAATATATTCAGACATTATCCAGTGAATGGAATGGAATGGAATTTAACTGAGGGGGGCACGGATGGCCCAGCACTGCGACCTATTGCGCTACAATCTGCGTCACCGTTTTTGGCGTGTGAAATAAGTAATGGGAAAGTTAAGTGCGATTGTTTTAAATTTGCTGCAGTCAGTCTGACAACTGTGTTTGGCAAATGGCTGATGTGACGTGTATAGGAAGTGGTACCATTCTCAGCTGCACCAGCAACATGCTCACAAACTGGGCACTATATATCTAGGACACACGCCAAAAACGCTTACGTCAGCTGTAACTATGGATATGGAATGAGTTGTATGCCACAGATCCCCTACGCGCACATCCCTAACCACATGACTCCCTTAACGACCGGTCCCTACAGCCGACAGAATCCATATACCATTCCTGCTTCGGCAAATACCATCAAGGCCCCCCTGTCGGTCGAAGGCGAAACTTCTCCCCCGAGTAGGTCCGTCTGGGGTGCCATTGCAGAAGCCATCCAACGTCACTTAACTACATTCCACGGAGGCCGGTCAAGAGAGCCAGCAGCTTCGAGAGGCCGCCGGTAGAGTGATCTGAAAAACCAGAAAGAGGATGATAAGGAAAGGATAATGGATGAGGAATGGAAGTGGCGAGGATGGTTCCAATCCCCTGATAAAGTTACCTGATATTAATTCATAGGTGTGAGGGGAAAAACCCCGAAAACCTCACCCACGCAACTCGTCCTAACCGGAAATCGAACCCGGAACCGCTGGATTCGGAATTAGACTCGCTAACCTCTCAGCCACAACGGTGGACATATCCAGTGAAAATGTAACAAACATAGAAGCAGGCGGATAGACACACATACAAACAAACATTTCAAAATTCGATTTTTGGTCTTTGAATAGTTCATTATAAATATTAATACCAACTATTTTTACAAAAGCGAAAATTACCAGAAAAAAATGTAGTTATAATTTTATTGTTATAGAGAATGTCAGATTAAGGAAAAAAAAAAGACATCGGGCATATAAGGCGATTCCATCAAATAACCGTTGCCTTAGAAACGCTTACCTACCACAGAGCTTCTACACTGTAATAGGCAAGGTCCATAAAACCAATGCTTTTTTTCTTAACCTGGAATATTCTATTGAGGTGACACTGATATAAAATGCATTGTTATTTTAAAACTCATATCTCACCAAATTTTGCACATAATAAAACTTGGTCGCAAATATTTTAAAACAACTTCTGTTATGTTAAATCCCCTAAAAATCAATACTAAACGATGTATTTCGATTTATTTACTCCAGGTCCCTCTATAACCTCTCTTTTAAAGTAAGCATTTTCAACGTCATATAGCCTAAAATCTAAGACTGACGTGACTTATTTTGCACGCCATTTTTATAGGCATATGTTCAGACATTATCCAGTGAAAAGGTAACGAACATAGAAACTGGCGGATAGACAGACATACAAACATTTTAAAATACAATTTTCGATCTCAAATTAAGTAGTTCATTATAAATATACTTGTTAACGCAAATTATTTTTGCAAAAGCTAAACTTACCAGAAAAAAAAAGTAGGTTATAGGTTTATTATTAGCACATATTAATCTGATTGTGGCGGCATTGACATAAAATGCAGTGTTATTTTAAAACTTGTGTATCTCGATAAATATCGGTCCCATAAAAGTTTTACTGGTAATAAAACTTGTCGGAAACATTTTAAAGCAAATTTTGTTATGTAATATCTCCAAAAAAATTAATAATAAGCGAGATATTTCGATTTATATACTTCAGACTCCTTTATAAGTTCTTTTTTAAAGAAATACTTTGAATGTCATATAGTGTAAAATCTAAGTGGGATGTAACTTAAAAAATTATGGTTTATTTAACGACATTCGCAACTGCAGAGGTTATATCAGCGTCGCCGATGTGCCAGAATTTTGTCCCGCAACCTCGAGCATAGAAGGCCAGCGCTATACCAACTACGCTACCGAGGCCGATGGGATGTAGCTTATTTAGCACACTAATTTTCATAGAAATCTGTTCAGCCGTTACCGAAAGAAAACTTAAAAACATACAAACAAATATTTAAAAAATGCGATTTTCGATCTCAGGATAGTTCATTATACATGTTAACACTAATTATTAAAAAAATTACAAAAAATTAGGGTTACAGTTTATTAGCAGAGATTGTACTCTATGACAGTACCTGGTTATATAGTAGCGAATTGTTCCCTGTTTTTTTATATGAAATCAATACATTCACAAGTGTTACTAGCCTTAAAAATGTTACCAATATTTATTGTATTTATCTGATTAATGTAACATATAAGATAAAACATTGTAATAAATATAAAGATATCATTTTCTTGAATTAATAACAGTGTATATTTCCAATAAATGATTTCTTAGCATCGCCACAGATACACTTGATTGTACTTGTCACTATCTCTGTCACTAGAGAGTTCTTGATATTTATATTATCCCCCACCATTCATAAAATATTTTGATATGATACCTCTTGCACAAAAGGGGAGATCTATAACTGAAACTTGATTAATATATTTCAGTATTATTTGTATTTATCCTGGTAATAATGAAAAGTTTGACTCGTAGACATTTGGTTTTTCAGCATTAACTTCCCATGATTGTATGAGAAGATTCGAAGAGAACGTCAGGATGTAGACCTTCGCCCCCCCCCTACTACCATTAATGCACAACACAATGTCAATATGGCGGTTGCTATCGTCTGCGATACAACGAACTTTTTTGTTGATTTTCGAGTCCGTTATTTTTTTTTGTGGTTATTACATTCTTATTTAAGTTCTGTTAACTCTGGCTAAGTGGTTTTATTATTTTAATCAGTCTTGGTATCTATTTTATTATTGTTAATATTTTTGTTTTATTATTATTATTATTATTATTATTATTATTATTAGTAATTAATTAATTTGTATTACTATCTTTATATTATCTCCATCACGGTTATTCTATTATTATTATTATTATTATCATTATTATTATTATTATTTCTATCATCAACACTATTATTGATCTCTGTAAAATTTATGTAGACTACTGGACTGTACCCGAGCACGAGCATATGCTCATTTCGGGTATCTATTCTTATGTACCATTTCAAATGTAAATTGTGAATAAATTTGAAATTTGAATTTGACAAAGAAATATGATCGAAAATAAAGTTTCATTATTATATTGGTACTCCTCTATTCTGCCCTATCAACATTATTTTTAAACGGAGTACTATAAAACAAACTTTAAAGAATAATTTAAGTCTTGAACGGTAAAGACCCATTCAGAATTAAAATTAAACATAACCGTAACATAAACACAGAAGTTTGCGCCCAGGCTCCCAAATGGGATCTTTCACAATGATTCACAAACATTACAAACTTTCATGCTTATGGTTACGTGATTCGCAAACAGAACACAATCGTGGGGCGCTGAAGTATACGACAGAATATGAGGAAATGGCGTCGTTGTTATGTTTCCATGGTTACCAAGTATCTTTGCGGTTATCTTTATGTCCCCTTCATGAATGATGTGATATTTTAATGTAACGTTTACATTCTTATGTTAACGCTTATGTTATGTTTAATTTTCATTGTGAATGAGCCTTAAGCGTTTGTTTCTCTTTTTTTTTTTTTCATGTATACGTAATAGGTCTACATAAATTAGGGATCCTTTTACCCCATATTTTGGTGACTGCATGAGGAGCAACATTGGTTGATTAGAAAGATGTACGTACTACATTATTTATCTGGATTGTCGGAACTTGTAGATATACGGCAGCCGTAACAATACTCATTCATGTATATTGGCGAAGTCACGAACCTCTTGGTGGAGGAAATAGGTCGAAGATCTTTGGAAAACACCTGGGTGTGGTCTTGTATACCGCTTGGGATGAATGGGTAGAGTGCGTGAGAAATTAATCCATATATCTTGTGACTCTTGCAAGTTGAATGGGCCACGAAAATGTAACTACATTCCCGTCGCTCTAATTTCCGGCAGCCAATCGCGTTGCAGGTCGGCTACATTTAAACGTGTGCGTCTTGTGATTCGCTTATGAAGACGTTATCCATTTCTTAAGGCTCGATAAATGCTTAATATAATCGCCCGCCATTTTGGCTCTTTCGTTGGCGTTCGCAGAAAACACACGAAGACGTTATTTGCCGCTCAATTATTTGCTGAATTACATTGCGTTTGATTTATTATCATAGGAGCTACGACATGATAATGTTTAACGGTGTGGCAAATAGATCCCTCGTCTGGTAGCTAGGCAACGAAAGAATAAAAATGGCGAACGATACTACCTACCTAGACTTTATAGAGCCTTTACTTCCTAAGACGTAAGCAAAGAGGAGGAGTCACACCGGAAATAACAGTGTCGCGACTTTTACGTCTCGTACGCTCTTAAACTATTACTCCAGAATAGAAGAGAATACAATGGTGTTAATTAATGAAATTTGAAGCGTAATGGATGAACAACTCACAAGCAAACATTGATCAGGGTAAATAAAAAAGTTAAAATTTTTCTTCCATCATGTTAATAATGTCAAAAGAAATGCCTATACAAATTATGCCGACTCGACCGCAATTACAAGGGCCGTAAAAAGATAAGTTCGCCAGGGACCGTTAACAGAAAGAAAACACAATTTCATTGCAAAATTTATTGGAACAGATACAGCAATTGTTGAGCTACTTTTTCAACATATTCCTCACCGTAATTGACACATTTGTCATAACATGGAATCGACAGAAAGGTGGAGACGGCTGTCAAACGCTGGTTCCGATCCAAGGTACCTGACTTCTACGACACAATACTATACTATACTATACTTACTGGCTTTTAAAGAACCCGGAGGTTCATTGCCGCCCTCACATAAGCCCACCATTGGTCCCTATCATGAACAAGATTAATCCAGTCTCTATCACCATATCCCACCTCCCTCAAATCCATTTTAATATTATCTTCCCATCTACGTCTCGGCCTCCCCAAGGGTCTTTTTCCCTCCGGCCTCCCAACTAACACTCTATATGCATTCTGGATTCGCTCATACGTGCTACATGTTCTATCCATCCCATCTGGATTTAATGTTCCTAATTATGTCAGGTGAAGAATACAATGCGTACAGTTCTGTGTTGTGTAACTTTCTCCATTCTCCTGTAACTTCATCCCTCTTAGCCCCAAATATTTTCCTAAGTACTTTATTCTCAAACACCCTTAACCTATGTTCCTCTCTCAAAGTGACAATCAAGAACAACCGGTAATATAATTGTTTTATAAATTCTAACTTTCAGATTCTTTGACAGCAGACTGGATGATAAGAGCTTCTCAACCGAATAATAACACGCATTTCCCATATTTATTATGTGTTTAATTTCCTCCCGAGTATCATTTATATTTGTTACTGTTGTTCCCAGATATTTGAATTTTTGCACCTCTTCAAAGGGTTAAATTTCCGATTTTTATATTTCAATTTCGTACAATATTCTCGTCACGAGACATAATCATATACTTTGTCTTTTCGGGATATACTTCCAAACCTATCTGTTTACTCGCTTCAAGTAAAATTCCCACATTTTTCCTAATCGTTTGTGGATTTTCTCCTAACATATTCACGTCATCCGCATAGACAAGCAGCTGATGTAACCAGTTCAATTCCAAACCCTCTCTGTTATCCTGGACTTTCCTAATGGCATACTCTAGACCAAAGTTAAAAAGTAAAGGTGATAGTGCATCTCCTTGCTTTATCCCGCAGTGAATTGGAAACGCATCTGACAGAAACTGGCCTATACGGACTCTGTACGTTTCACTGAGACATATTTTAATTAATCGAACAAGTTTCTTGGGAATACTAAATTCAATAACAATATCATATAAAACTTCTGTCTTAGCCGAGTCATATGCCTTTTTGAAATCTATGAATAACTGATGCGTAGAATATTTAAGAATCAATTATTTAAAAATTTCATTTAAACATCGACAGTCACTTGCTGATACACGGTAGTTAAGAATACAGTGTCCCACATTTCTTATAACAGCCAATTCGTAGCTTCACTCCAATCCAGCAGCTGGCGTCACGTGTACAAAGCGAGATCATATATGAATAAAAAGTCGTATGTCAGGCATGCTCGAGAGCGCCAACAATGAGCTCAGCGGTGTGGACACAAATTGAAGACGTGACGCGTGTGTACATTCTGGAGCTGAAACTTCTTCCGCTGCCTCATTCTGTCTTCCTCATAGTTTTCAATGTCTGAACTGCGTTCCCAGAGAAACAAAATACGAATTCTACATCTGAGTTAAAAGACATTATGCCAAAATTTCTTAGAATTTTCTTTGCCACGTTACTTCAAGACTGACTGAATGCTAGACTTCTGATAAAACGAATAAGACAGCAGCGAGGGAACTAGAATAATTGTTTCTTAAATGCAGTTACAACTGCTCTGGTTTACATTTGTATTATTTTTGTCAATGGAATAGGAAAATTGTTTAATTTAGAGACCGATGTAACATTTGCAATTTGATAGTAGTTTTAAAGGAGTCAATTCTTTTCGACATATTAAAAATATAAGAAAATGTATTCATATACAATAAATAGGAGTGTGATTTTATTACACTTTTACTACGTCATACTACTTTTGACCAATAAAACGGTACGAAAGGACGTCTTTCAAACAATCATGGCTGCTTATCGCACAATTTCATCGATTCCACAGCATTTGTTTAATTTTATGGCTTCCCTAGCATTTGTTTGTTTTTATCAATACCCTAGCATTTGTTTCTTGTTTGCCAACATTTGAAACTGCATATTCTTTATGGTACTATAAAACATGTTTTGCGATCGTTCTTTTTAGTAGGTTATTTTACGACGCTTTTTCAACGTCTAGGTTATTTAGCGTCTGAATGAGATGAAGGTGATAATGCCGGTGAAATGAGTCCGGGGTCCAACATCGAAAGTTACCCAGCATTTACTCATATTAGGTTGAGGGAAAACCCCGGAAAAAAACCTCAACCAGGTAACTTGCCCCGACCGGGAATCGAACCCGGGCCACCTGGTTTCGCGGCTAGACGTGCTAACCGTTACTCCACAGGTGTGGACTTTGCGATCGTAATTTGTTTCCCGCATAGATAGTCGACTGAAAATGGCGGCTCCGTTCAAACATTTTGGTGAAGCTAACAATAGTGAAATAGCATTTCAATAAGTGATTTAATATTTTATTGTATTAGAGTACTTTATTTCTTCTAATCTTTATATAATTTCTTCCAATCGTGTAATAGTCAATTCAGTGCCTCTCGAGTTTTGATTTTCTCAACAGTGATCTCACTAGACGTTTTGATTTATCTAGAGAAAATCAAAACTCGAGTGGGATTTAATTGACTATTACACGATTAGGAGAAAGTATATAAAGATTAGAAGTAACAAAGTACTCCAATACAATAAAATATTAATTGACTTACGAAAATACAACTGTCTTCAAATGTATTATTGTACCATCTCAACATTACAAATACTACGCTAGATGCATGCTAGATGGCAGTAGTGTCTTTATACAGACACTGTAATGATTACTATTCAATAAATCTTAATATTAAACAATCTCTGATACGTGACTATCCATAATATCATATAGCAGAAGTTCTTTTTATCCTCTCAGAGCAGAAGCTATAACATAACCTAACTAATATACACAAGTGTTAGAAAAGTTTTAATTAACGACGATGACATAAAAAATAAACATGAATAATTTTAAAAGGAATAATTATTGAATGTACAATTTTCAAATTTGAATGTGGTTGGTGGTTCAATTGATGTTATATTGGACGTGTGCATAATAGAAGTGGAACTCGTTGATTTAGGCCTACATGGTGTATTCACCTTATTCAGGATTTCCGAATGGTGCTCTTCATTTATTTGTAAATCGGATTTCAGAAAATGCATTGGTATGATCAGTGATTTTTATTAATTATTGTTCTTGAATGCCAATGCGAATCATATTTGAAACTGCTGTGCATCGACTGGAGTGGTTTGTAATTTTATATATATATATTTGACGTCCAGACCAGCGCAGTTTCAAATGTTGGCAAACAAAGAAACAAATGCTAGGGACGCGATAAAATTGTGCGATAAGCAGCCATGATTGGTTGAAATACGTCCTTTCGTACCGTTTTATTGGTCAAAAGTAGTATGACGTAGTAAGAGTGTAATAGTCTAGATAATTCAAAACCTCTAGTAAGATTACTGTTGACTATTACATTTACACTATCGACTCTAATAAAGTGACAATACTAACTCTTCTTGATATTAGCACAGCTTTCAACTCTGTAAATTTTGACCTGCTCATCCATAAATAGGGAGAAAGGAACTAACCACCCTACCCCATTATTTCCTGGCCTAGCTGCCTCACTAGTGATGCCTAATTGGTATTACTTAAGGGATTCAAACCTGTCTTCGGACACTTGACTAAACAACAACATTCATAAATTGAGAAATCTGTATTTGTCAGAGACTGCTGTGAGTTGGTTCTAATCCTATTTGCGGGAAAGACAACAATGTGTTTATCAGGGAACCGAAGTTCCTCCTGACTTAACGTAACATCAGATATACCTCAGGGGTCGGTACACGGACCATTGTTGTTCACAATATATGTCAATGATATTACATCACTTGTAAAGCATTGTAATTATCACTTGTATGCTGACGACGTTCAATACTACATCTCTTCCCTCTTAGATCGACTAAAGGACACTATAGAAAAACTGAACGAAGACATTGTTACATCAACGAAGAAACTCTATCTTAAAATCAATCCTGGAAAGACACAAGCAATATTGTATTAGGATACAAAAGGCAAACTGACGCTGTAAAACAACTTGACATTTCCCCCCGTTAAAGTAAGTACAGTACATAATATTCCTTTCAGTTCTTCAGTAAAAAATCTTGGCATTCAAATGGATAATAATTCTCAACTGAGACATGCAAATCACAGAAACCTGCAGAAAAGTATATTCTATTATCCATGTGCTAAAAAGGGGAAATGTTCATCTTCCCTCTTGCTTAAAAAAGTCCCTTGTGCAGACACTTCTATTTCCCTATTTTGACTATGCTGACATTTTACTGACTGACCTTTCCAGCGACAACAAAACGAAACTTCAACGTGTTCATAATTTGTGTGTACGTTTTGTAAGCAATGTTCATAAATATGATCATATTACCCCATCCCTGGAAACAACAGTTGGCTTAAAATAGATAAGAAAATAAATTTACATTCACTTCTCCTCCTCTTCGAAATCTTGAACTCTTCTATTCCTTCGTACCTGTCGTCTCGCTTCACTTACCTTTCTTCCCATCACAATCTGAACACACGCTCTCGCCATGAAACAATACTAACATTACCATCTAATCGGACCTTCTCATACTTATTCTCTTTCATAATAGCCCTGCCAAGGCTCTGGAATTCGTTACCTGCTAGCATCAGGGACTGTCGAAATAAAATTGAATTCATACGCAAACTTACTAGGCACTTGGTCAGTAATTGAGACTCGTTCAGACATGGTTTCTTGTAAATAGTTCTCCTATTCTAGCATAAAGTATTCAAATATTCTGTAACTTCATCACTATACAATTTTATTATTCTAGGTTTAATTTGTATTTCAGTAAAAAAAAATCTTCCTTTGTTAATAGTTTGCCACGTCTGATGTGGACAATGAGAGAGAATTCTGCATTCACGAAAATAGGCCTACTGACTGTCATTCAAATCTTCGTAAAGACAATGTAGAAACCATGCTTAGTTTATATTTGGGTGATGCCAATGTGTGTAAGAAAAAAAATTGTAACCAAAAGTTGCATATTAAAGTTACTAATACTTACTGACTTACGGGCTTTTAAGGAACCCGTAGGTTCATTGCCGCCCTCACATAAGCCCGCCATTGGTCTCTATTCTGAGCAAGATTAATCTAGTCTTTACCACATATCCCACATCCCTCAAATCCATTTTAATATTATCTTCTCATCTACGTCTCGGCCTCCCCAAAGATCTTTTTCCCTCCGGCCACCCAACTAACACTCTATATGCATTTCTGGATTCGCCCATACGTGTTACACGCCTGCCCAACTCAAACGTCTGGATTTAATATTCTTAATTATGTCAGATGAAGTATACAATGCTTGCAGCTCTGCGTTGTGTAACTTTCTCCATTCTCCTGTAACTTCATCCCTCTTAGCCCCAAATATTTTCCTAAGAACCTTATTCTCAAACACTCTTAATCTCTGTTCCTCTCTCAAAGTGAGAGTCCAACTTTCACAACCATACAGAGCAACCGGTAATATAACTGTTTTATAAATTCTACTAATAAACTATACAAAATCTAATACGCATACAGCTAGACAGTTTATTTCGTAAGTACCTTTGAAATACTGATGAGAAGTGGTATTGGGGTGACATCATAAGAAACATGCGACGTCTTTAGTTTGTTATGATCACATTAGGCTTAAGGACCTTACTAATAGACGGTAATTATACACAGTAGTTAAAGGGTGTAAATGATATGTTGTTATTGAAGTGTTGTATCAGTTAAGAATTATGTTGTGTCAGTGAAGTGTGTTGTGTCAGTGAAGAAGTATGTAGTGTCAGTGTAGTGTGCTGTGTAAGTGAAACGTGTTCCTGTCAGTGAAGCTTTATAGTTTATAGTGGCAGTGCAAAGAATTTTAACAGTGAAATGTTTTTGAAGTGTTAGTGAAATCAGGATAGAATCAGTGAAATGTGTCGTAGTTCCAGTGCAGTGAGTGAGTTGACAGCGAAATGAATGTAATGTTGAAAGGTACTTGTGCAGATATGAACATATCATACTCGTGGGTTTTAGTTCGATCTTAGTTTTAAGATACAAATGAGAATATTTCAAATGTTATTTTAAGTGATCGTTTCATTTAATTTAGTATATTCCCTGTTGTTGTTATTATTATTATCATTATTATTATTATTATTATTCGTATTAGTATTAATTATTAGTATTATTATTAATTGCGTTTTTAATTAATTATTGTCATTATTGAGTGTAATTAGTTACCACTGCCACCGGGTATATACCCATTGCAGTGTGAATAAATACATACATACATTAAGTTTAACAACAAAAATACGCAATATTTCGTTTAAAAGTATTTGCACACCCTATAGCGTATGACTGCCTGCATCAGTTGTAAAACAATTTTTTAAAGTTTTTATCCCTCATAAATGGCTTTCATGCTAATACCTTTACTACAAATTTAATCGCGGTGCTTTTCCAACACGAGGTTTATTCTCTTGTGGTATTGAGTAACATTTAAAGAGAGAAATTCGTATATCCATATGCTATATAGGCCCATGTAACTTATCGCCTTATGCCCTAAGCAATTATATAACGGAATAATAATAATAATAATAATAATAATAATAATAATAATAATAATAATAATAATAATAATAACAATAATACGTTATATGCCTGACATTATTCGGTTGAGAAGCTTTTGTCATCTAGTCTGCTGTCAAAAAATCTGAAGGTTAGAATTTATAAAACTTATATTACCGGTTGTTCTGTATTGTTGTGAAACTTGGTCTCTCACTTTGAGAGAGGAACAGAGATTAAGGGTGTTTGAGAATAAGGTTCTTAGGAAAATATTTGGGGATAAGAGGGATGAAGTTACAGGAGAATGGAGAAAGTTACACAACGCAGAACTGTACGCATTGTATACTTCATCTGACATAATTAGGAACATAAAATCCAGACGTTTGAGATGGGCAGGGCATGTAGCACGTATGGGCGAATCCAGAAATGCATATAGAGTGTTAGTTGGGAGGCTGGAGGGAAAAAGACCTTTGGGGAGGCCGAGACGTAGGTGGGAAGATAATATTAAAATGGATTTGAGGGAGGTGGGATATGATGGTAGAGACTGGATTAATCTTGCTCAGGATAGGGACCAATGGCGGGCTTATGTGAGGGCAGCAATGAACCTCCGGGTTACTTAAAAGCCAGTAAGCCAGTAAGTAAGTAAGTAAGTAATTAATAATAATAATAATAATAATAATAATAATAATAATAATAATAATAATAATAATAGTAATAATGAATTGAATACAAGAATATATACTACATAATTTATGTGAAGGACCTTCACGACTTGTAAATATCAGTATCAATATCAACACTACATAATGAAATCGCTTTAATTTGGTATTTTGGCACAAAATAAGGAAACAACATTTTATGGTTTTCAACAGTGGCGATGTCTTCAATTACGATGAAAACTGACGTACGATCCGAAGGTAGTTTCTGACCGCTCATAATTACTTCAGTCCCTTAAAAGGGTACATGCACCTTTGAGGGTCAGAAAAATCGATTTTTCATTTTACTTAATATATTAATTTAACATGAAATGTTCAAGAAAGGAATTTTAAGATACCTATATCTATAAAACTGCTCTGCATTAAAATGTTCTGTAATACAGAAATAATTCCAGTCAGCAATATATAATTTCGACGTTCATTTTCTAACAGGCTACTGCATTTTCTAGAACCGTTTTAAGTCATACATTCCACAATTATTTTTTTTAGATAATTGCATGGAATTTTCTATGGCCCTTTTTTTTTCTTTTTTTAAGTAGGTTATTTTACGACGCTTTATCAACATCTTTGGTTATTTAGCGTCTGAATGAGATGAAGGTGATAATGCCGGTGAAATGAGTCCGGGGTCCAGGACCGAAAGTTACCCAGCATTTTCTCATATTGGGTTGAGGGAAAACCCCGGAAAAAACCTCAACCAGGTAACTTGCCCCAACCGGGAATCGAACCCGGGCCATCTGGTTTCGCAGCCAGATGCGCTGACCGTTACTCCACAGGTGTGGACCCCCTTTTTCTCAGTAAGCTCAACGGACTGTAGCTCAATCCTTAATCTATGTTTAATATAGGTTCTATAAAAGCATTTGTAAATAAGTAAGTTGTTTAGAACCACAGTCAAAAAGGGCGTTCGTTTCATGTTATTTTCGTAGTGGTCCGAATTTTGTTATTTATGTTATGTCCCGCCCCTTATAGGAGACATAGGCCAGTTTTACACTATTCCTAAACATCTTGACGGGATAATAAAGGCCTAAACTAACCTAACCTAACCTAACCTAAGTGCGTCGGTGTCTATTCCAAAATCGGCGGAAGTCGCTCAACGCTCGTTTAACCAATATTCATTCGGTGGGCGGTGGATACTCTACATTGACCTAAACTTGAAATTTTGGTCACAAAAAAGCAACAACTACAGAACCTCTGTAATATTCAAGGAGAGTGAAAACTATATTATTTACTCCTGTGATTTGGGAGGGGGGGAGATAAATCTCACCACCTTTCCCTGCGTCGCTGCGAACAGCAGATTCCGTGCAAAACGACCTCAAGTTACATGGTAACATCAGAAACTAGCACAAGAGGCTAAAAATAGAAAGAGACAGAATGGGTTGCAGTACTAATTATAATTTCCACAGCAAAAACAGTTTTACCAACATCATTAAAAATAAGTCTTAAGAACCTTTAATTGAATCGTAGCGTAATATTCTAGACAGACTACAACTCTGTGTAATAACATGAGAGCGGTTTTTGATCTTAATTGCCTTACATATACCTACCGGTTGGTGAACTGGAAACATGCACCATGCACCATAGGGATTGCAGTGCTAAAATTTGCATAGCCAGTATGTATTGAAATATTAGTTTCCTTAATTATTATTATTTTACAGTACAAGAAAAAATGAACACAGTTTTTGTGGAGAAAAAAATTCTGCGTCCATTCATAGCATTAAAGTTAATTTTTTCTGCTTTTAGATATCATAAATCGAAAAAGAATATTTTCCACTCAAACTGCACTGATTTTTAATGCATGCTGATCATAGTTGGTCATGTATCAGCACAAACAATTGAACGCAAAGCTATTGTTTTTTACTTTATTTTACTTTTCAATATTCTTCAAACCTCTAACCCTAGCTATCTAGCTACTCGTTTTCAACATTTGTCCTCATATCACGAAATAGATACTCGCTCACAACACCATATCACACTCTCCATTCCTAAACACAGAGCATCCTTCTACTCTTCATCTTTCACCGTCTCTGCAGGTCATCTCTGGAACTCTCTACCACAACATGTCAGAGACTGTCGGACATTGTCTAGTTTCAAAAATAAATTATAATTGCACTTTTTGAATTAGATTACTTTCAGTTATAAGCCCTTTCCTCTGCCATAGTTTTGTAAACATATAGGTTATATATATTTTTTTCCTTCCTTTGCCCTTTTTGTTCTATTTATCAGTCGATGAATTTATTATCATAGCCTTTTCATCGTGAATTTTATTTAATTTTTATATTTATTTTCTTTTTTATTACTATTTTATTACATTCCATTTTGATATATTCTTCCTTACGTTTTTTCCATATTAACCATTTGTACTAAATGAGTTGCTTTCACTATATTCCAATGTATTTTACTTTCTTTTTTTCTATTATGGTATTATTTTCATGTTGTTTAGTGTCGATTTTATTATGCTATTATTATTTTTTTTGCAATATGTTAGTATTCTGTTTTTAACTTTTTGTTAAATTTTAACTGCTTGTATACTTTGTGACCTGGTAGAGTGTAAGAGAAGGCCCTATGGCCTTAACTCTGCCAGTATAAATAAATAATAATAATAATAATAATAATAATAATAATAATAATAATAATAATAATAATAATTATTATTATTATTATTATTATTGTTAATTACAGAGAAAATGTATTCCATGAAAGAAAAAGTTAAAATTAGTAAATTATATTATGCTGGAAATAGTGTACATACTGTAGATTATGAGAGATATTTAATGAGGAATATCCTTATGACTCATGCAGCCATTTTGATGTTTGCAACTGTAAAAAGTTATTCATTTAAATTAAAGAAAGGATTATTTATCGGGTCACAAGTAGGGTTGCCAACCCTCTCGTATTTCCCGTCATCTCCCGTATTTTATCCTAATTTTGAACAATCTCCCAGCTCCCGTATTTTTCTCCTCTTTGAGCATTTTTCTCGCTTATTTTTGCATAATATAAAAATCTTTTTTCTAAACATTTGATTTTTCCATGAATGATGATAATTTATATATGAATTTTGTTGTTCAAGAAATGCATTCAAATGTGCTGTCTTCTTAGAAGGTAACGCTTGCCACAAATGGGTTTTAGTGCTCACCTGTTTAAAATAAAACAATGCTAATGTTATAAATTATTTGGAACAAACTTGTGAGTTTTGTTACATGCATACAAAGAGGGTGTTAGATCTCGTGAACAATAATTGGACAGATGTTCGAAACAGAAGCACGACGCGATCAAATCAGACCTGCAAACTGCAATCTATTTCAACTATTATGTGTGACAAAATCTGTTCAAAATACCTTAATTAAAGCTAGCTGCCGAAGTGTAGAATAAAGTCTTTTTAGTAACTTAACGGAATATTTTTTTCTATTTTCTATGTGAAATTTTGTCGATTCTTTAGTCTCCCGTACTTTCTTCAAAAAAAGTTGGCAATCCTACAAGTAAGACAAATTCAAACTGGTGAAATAACAAATAATGACTGCGTCCGTGGTTTGTTGGTCAGCATGCTGGCTTTCAGATCAGGAGGTCCCGGGTTCGATTCCAGGGATCGGCTCTCGGTGAATTTTTCTTGAAGAAGAGGAATTCCCTGAGTGTCTAGAGCAGTGGTTGCCAAACACCACGAAACTGTGACGTAATAGAAATGCAACCCGCACACCACTATCGCAGGGAGAGGGGTGGAGTGGGTATCTCCTCAGGTAATCCAGAGAATAACAGTGCAGAGACGGACTGTGACCAAAAAACGAAAGCAATATAATATTTTTCTACTAATTAACTATACACACTTTTTCCATATTAATTTTTTATCCTTCTATTAATTATTTTTGTATTATTAATAAAATAACATAAATTTATTTCCTTATTTAACATAGAAAGAGCGTGTACTTTACATCAGCAGTAATTTGAAATTAGAAAAAACGTACCAGGCTGGTCACGAAGTTGTAAATTACGCTACATACTTCAAAAAAACGTTGAAGTATTTTACTCCGATTAAGACATAGAAGCCGATATTTTTTATTCTTTATTTATTAATGAAATATTCAAATTACACTCATAAGTAGAAAAAACATGAAAGTATTTTACACCGATTAAAACAGAAGCCAATACTTTTTATTGTTTATTTATTAATTAAATATACAAATTACACTACATACGTCGAAAAAAATCGAAGTATTTTACCCCGATTAAGACATAGAAGCCGTTACTTTTTATTGTTCGTTTATTATTCAAGTTACAGGTAAGGGCGTGGTTGTCTTCATAACAAGAAAAATAATGACAACGTACATTGTTCTTTTATACTTAATTTAAAATTTTACAACAAATTAAGTATCTCATATTTTTGCCATCTGCATAAAATAAATACTTTTCCTTCCATGCTCCTTAAAATTACGTTTTTACTTACTATTTGTTTTCGAAAAGACATCGAAACATATTATCCTACACACTTGTAACCTTACATGCGTACGTCCGCTGCTGATAAATGTCTTTACTTATATCGAAGTGAAGGCTGTAAACAGAGGGTGGGGATATGATGTCATGGTTACGCTTGAGTGGAGGCAGGGGCATGTGTCGCGACACAGCTTTTGGCGATCACTGGTCTAGAGTTTGGAAATTTGTGTGAGTGTGCCGGGTTAATATTAATTAACCAATTATCACAAATGAAGAGTCCACTGCAAGAATGATGGATGTCACTTTCTTGTCGAAAATGAACCAAGACTGTTAATGCATAGCTTAAGACATATAGAATGTACATAGAGAGTTATATGGTATTAACACTGATAGTCATTGTCCAGTAATGATCGGAAAATCACAGTTAAGCTTTGAGCGCTAAGCATTTCAAACTTTCAATTGCTTCTCCTGCAAAATGTATTCCAAATGACATCCATCATTCTTGCAGTGGACTCTTCAAATATAAAAATACACCAGGACTGTCGTGGGCAGTAACCTGAACACACATTTCAGCGTCACATTGTTGACAAGTAACTCCATCTGTTAGCACAACCATAAAGCATCTAATAGATGCTATAAAGTTACCAACAACGACAAAAAAAAAATTAAATAAATTGTAGTTAACTGAAGAAATAGTATCTCGAACAAAGTAGTAATTTTTTGTGGAAAATAAATTCTACAACTTCCAGGAGATAGTGATACTATTCACCCAAATAGTACGATACAAAAACTGAGGTAAAGGTATCCCCGTAACATGCCATTAAGGCACTTGGGGGGCATGGAGGTAGAGGCCCATGCTTTCCATGACCTCGGCACTAGAATGAGGTGGTGTGGTCGGCACGACGCTCTGACCGCCTTTTACCCCCGGGAAAGACCCGGTACTCAATTTTATAGGAAGCTGAGTGAACCTCGGGGCCGTTCTGAAAGTTTGGCAACGAGAAAAAATCCTATCACCACCTGGGATCGAACCCCGGACCTTCCAGTCCGTAGCCAGCTGCTCTACCAACTGAGCTACCCGGCCGCCACAAAAACTGAGAAGCAAACATTTTCATGAGGACAGATAAAAAAGCTATTTTTTTCTTCTTATACAAATTTTGGTCACTCGAGCACAATTACGAGGTCCCTCCAAAAAGTAAGTTTTCTTGTAGCCGTTTATAGACAGAAACAATTTCATGGAAAGATTTATTTGAACAGATACAGCAGTTAATGATGTGGTCCAGGCAATACCGTTGAAAATGACTAATTTGAGAAACGAAAACTTTATATCAAAGCAATAATGGTTCTAACTTTCACTTGTGTCACTTTGTGCCAAGCACTTATCACTAATATATCTCATCATCAATCTCTATCTAATCTTATCACTAACCGTGCGTTTAATTGGCACTGTAGCACTCTCTCTCAGTCATGTTAAGAACGACGGAGGGGGGGGGGAGAAAAAAAATGACATGGCCACATGTTGGCCACATCGTGTACTTAGTTCCAATTGACAATTATCGTAACGGCATGGTTAAAGGCTGTTGTATCTAATTCAAATCAAGACCAAACTGTGCACAGAAATTTGTGAAAACACTTGCCTTTCATTAGTTGTTTTTTTGCAAAGGAAAATATAATAGGCCTACAATGTTTGGTCCATGGAAAATACTCGTGTCTATTCTCTCGTGAGACATATTAGCGTACTTATCTTGATATTTTGCAACAACTAAGCAGCCAAATTCTTTAGTCTAGGGATAATAATTATTCTGAATACATTGCATAGCTATCTTTACTGATTATAAAATTATTACAAATCTGTGTAGCTCTACTGATGAATTGTATATAGGCCTACTGTAAATTGAATGGTAGTCTGTATAGCTCAATTGATGAATTGTATATGCTGTAAATTGTATAGTAGTGTGTATAGCTCAACTGATGAATTGTTTATGATTATAAATTGAATTAATCTACTTGATATTAATTGCACAAATTTGTGTAGCATAATGAAAGTATGCTACTTTGTATTGTATATCTATATATATAATTTGAACTGGTAATGGAAATTGCGGGAAAACGGCTGAACGGATTTTAATAAATGACCCCTTATTTTGAAGCTTGGAACCCAAAGTTTTTCGGAAAAGTGGTAGTTTTCAGTGAAATGTCAATTTTCCTACATCATTTTCCTTTTTTCCAAAATCCATCTTTCGTCAGTTTTGAGAACTAATTAATTGCATTCACGGCCGACTTGATGTGCGAGTTCTTTTCATATATGTAATGGCAGTGTGATATAGATATTTATATGTCTGATTCTCTACCTTTCCTTGGTAGTAACTGAGTCATGCTTTCTATTTTAGCTGCGTCTTTAAACTACATCAAAATTAATTTCATATTCCTTTCGTTTAATTGATTAGATTTGTGATCGCTGCCAAGCATACTTAGTTGTAGGGAAAATAGCATGCCATTTCACTTCTCGCTATCGTGATGAGTAAGTTTATTTCCCGCAACCAGCAGCAAATGAAACACTGAAACTGCTAACGATTTACGATGGACAATTTTATTTAGGGCGCATATAAGATTCTACAACTCTGACATATCATTCGCCTCATTTTCCACATCTCAGCAATAAATTCCTCACAACAGCCTATAGGCTATTACAGAAAATATACGAAATAACATTCATTGTTACACAAATTAATCCAGCAGTATTTGATAGATCAGTATTGTCTGGAAGAAGCGCAAAAAATTACAATTCATAAGAAAAGACCAAAAGGTATTACTTATTGATAAAATAAGATTTTGTAGTCTCTTGATCACCTCAGCAAGATCTCTTAGTGGGAAAAAGTGATTCTCCCCTCTACATTTCAGGGTAGTTCACGAAACATGCAGCAGCTATATCAAGATGCTAAGTCTTTTGTTCAAAGCATTACAAACCTTACATTTTCTTAACTTTCACATACAATCCGCAATGATCCGAAATAGCTACTGCATTACTCTCACATGAAAAACCCACTGATCATCCTGACATTGTTACTAGCGATTTCGCATTGAAACTCAAGAACTGAAGACGGATAGGTTCAAGGAAAAGTAGGCCTATTTGGCAAAAAAAAAAAAAAAAAAAAAAAAACATTCAGAGGGAGTATGTTTCACTATTATGGAAGCAAATAACTATCAAAATTTCTGGTATTCTTCATTGAAAATAAATCTGAACAATTTTTATTTGAACTTTTTATGGACTTAGTTTGCAGCAATTGCTGCACAAGCCACTAGTATTTGTATAGTTTTGGCCGATGAATTGTATATGCTTTAAATTGAATAATAATCTATATAGCTCTATTGATAAATTGTTTGTGTTTGTAATTTGAAGTAGTTTGCATGATATGTATTATCAATTTCTGTACATCATAACTAGCTGAATTGTTTATGCCTTAAATATAATTAACTTACTTGTTTTGTATTATACATATAGCTCAACTGATGAATGATCGTTTGCGTTTGTAATTTTAATAATCTGATTAGCTATGTATTGTATACTTTTAGTAGAGCCATCGATGTAGCTCAGTCGGCAGACTCGCTGGGCTGCTGATCCGGAGCTGCGTTCGGGCTTGGGTTGGATCCCCCTTTGGTCTTTGGTTTCTTCCGAGGTTTTCCACAGCCGTGGGACTGAAGCCGGATGGTCTATGGCGAGTCCTTGGCATCAACCCCTTTGATTTGATTACACCCCCCCCCTTTGATTTGATTACCTGGTTGGGGTTTTCCGAGGTTTTCCCCAACCAAAAGGCAAATGCCGGGTAATATTTTGGCGACCTCACCTCATCTCACTACATCTCGCCAAAATATTGTAAAAAATTCCACAAAATTGTAAAAATTGTAAAAATTGTAGAACATTACTAAATTGTAAAACTAAAAAATTTGTAAAAATTGTAATTGTAATATTGTAAAATTTTTTACTTGTTCCACATCTTAAAGCTTCATTACTCATGTAAGATCTATGGAATATAATAAATGAATGAATGAATGACCTATTTCTTTTTTCCTTTGATTCGAGCCTCGACACGGCAATCACTAATGCTGGAACAGAGTTTGCTTATCTGTATTCTAGAGTTTAACACTTCTTAAAATAATCATGGTATAATTTAATCTGTACCGTTATAATGCTACTAAAATCAATGTTTCGCTTACCTCAATATAATACTATCATTCCTACGTGATTAGACTGTTAAACTAATAAACACTCATTATGAAGTTATACCCAAATAACACTTCATGTACAATGAATGTATCGCCTTTAATTTCATTAGACAGGTGAAAGATTTTAGCAATCTACACAGACAACAATATGAATTTTGTCGTTCACTCAATAACGGACATATTAACTGTCATCATCACACGCGATTATCGCTATTTGAATTTTTCCAGGAACGCAATCAGATCCGCACGTTCTTGAGGTTTCTTCAAGCCAGCAAAGATCATCTTTGTACCAGGAATATATTTCTTCGGGTTTTCAAGGTAATCAAACAACGCCTCTCTAGTCCATTCCACTCCCTTGCTTCTGTTTGCGTCCGAATACGAGAATCCGGGCACTGAACCAGATCTACGGCTGATTATGCCAAACAGATTTGGCCCTTGTTTGTTTTGACCTCCTTTCTCAAATGTATGACACTGCGAACACTTTTGCACGAAAATCTTCTTCCCACGGTCTGCATCGCCATCCGGTATAACCATTTTATTATGATAAATTTGTGTGTGTCACAGTAACTTACACAAATGCTACAGAAAATTAGACTTGTTAAACCAAACGGAAGTTACAGTCCAACACGTCAACAATGACACATTTCTCCAATCAACGCGGAAAGAAAATAACTTCGTGTAATTATAGCTGGTGCAATTTTTATCGTAGCAAAACCAGGGAAGCCAACATTACCATTACTCAACGCATTTTAAAAATGTAAATTTATATTATTATGTCAACGATTATGGAACCATAATTTTATTACTTTCCATATTTTATTGTGATAAGGTGGAAACCTTAATTCTTCACCAATACTTCAGTAACACTGAAGATAGATGAATAAATTATTTTATTATATTTTTATGTCTATTTCAGTTCATTTTATAATAATGATAACTTGTATATTATTTTGAGCCCTGATGTAGTAGAAAGAGGTAAAATACATGGCTTTATGATAATGATGATGATGATTACCTTACCATTATTATTATTATTGCTAGCCGTACCCGTGCGCTCCGCTGCACCCGTTAGAAATAAATATAAAGTAATTACATAATTAAAATAGGACATTTGATCCAGGGAACATTCGTGTTTGATAGAAGGATAAATCGTTTAGTATGTTAGTTAATTTAAATTGTATCCAAATAATTAAAATGCGATCCATTTGGTCCAGGGACACTCATTTGGTGCAATGACAATTTCCTTAACATGTTTCTTAATTTGTATTTAATGCAACCACAGCTTAATGAAGATTGACATCATTTAGATTTAATGTGTAGGCCTATATTTTATTTTACTTGTTATAGGTTTCTATTGAATTATGGTAATAACTTAATTTTAACCCTTGTTTTCTACGTATTCAGTAAATGGCGCTTGGCCCACTCTGGTTCTGAACCCTTCAAATAACTTAAATTATATTATATAATATTACATATTATATTATATTATATTATATTATATAATATTACATATTATATTATATTATATTATATCAGAGGTTACTGTAATAACATTATAGCATTATGTCCATCTAGAGAAACTACACTTTCCAATGGTAAAATAATAATTAATTATACAAATCGGCTAATTTAGCTTCCGATATTACTTCATACAAACACGGAAACATTCTCTGTAGGCTATCTTTCATAGCTTTCGATTGTTGCTGTCCAAGGCCCCTTACAGACGAAGTCATTTGTTTTTTAATTCATTACACGTCCTTAGATGGCAGTTATTTTAAGTTTAAAACTCATTTATCTCATTAAATATCAGTCCTATCAAAATTGTTCAAGGAATAAAACTTATCGCACATTATTTTTAAAGAAACTTTTGTTATGTAACATTTTTCCATAAATCAATAATAAGCGAGATATTTCGATTTATTTAATTCAGGCCCCCTTATAACCCCCCTTTTAAATAATGTATTTTGAATGTCATATAGCCTAAAATCTAAGTTACAGCGAACTTAATTTATATTCCAATTTTCATCGAAATCCGTTCATCCATTATCGCGTGAAAAGGTAACAAACATACAGACAGACAGACATACGAACAAAAATTTCAAAAAAGCGATTTTCGGTTTCAGGGTGGTTAATTATATATGTTAGGACCAATTATTTTTGGAAAATCGAAAATAACCAGAACAATTTCTGGCTACAGATTTATTATTAGTATAGATTATTATTATTATTATTATTATTATTATTATTATTATTATTATTATTATTATTATTATTATTATTATTATTATTTCATCATTATTGTTTTTCGTTCTTCTGCGACATTTTCGTCAAATTCTTGGACTTTGAATATAAATCTACTGTATATTGTTTTGTATTTTAGATTACAATTATCCGCGTTTCTTCGTGAAATCAGCACCGATACAATATTATGTTCAACAGGGCTACATATAGGACTAACATAATATACATTTTTAAAGCAACTCTTGTTATGTAAAATTCTCCTGAAAATTAATAATAAGCGTGATATTTCGATTTATTTATTTCAAGCTCTCTTATACCCACTTTTTTAAAGAAAGCATTTTGAATGTCTTATACCTTCAAATTTAAGTTGGACTTAACTTATTTTCCATACTAATTTTATCTGTTCAGCCATTATAGAGTGAAAAGGTTAACAGACATACAGACTTACAAAAAAAGTTTCAAAAATGAGATTTTCGGTCTCAGGAAAATTCGTTTACATTTGAAAAGATAAAATTACTTGAAAAAATTTGGTTACAGTTTAATTATGAGCATAGATTTTTATGATCCGTCTTTAGTCGGAATAGTACCAATTAACCTATTATTTCTTTAGTCGGTTGTTTTACGACGCTGTATCAACATCTGAGGTTATTTAGAGTCTGAATGAAATAAAGGCGATAATGCCGGTAAAATAAGTCCGGGGTCCAACACCGAAAGTTACCCAGCTATTGCTCGTATTGTGTTGAGGGAAAACCCCGGAGAAAACCTCAACCAGGTAACTTGCTCCGCCCGGGATTCGAATCCGAACCACCTGTTTGCGCGTTCAGACGCGCTAACCGTTACATCGCAGATGTGCACGACCTAGGATTGAAATACAAAATATTCCTTACAATAAAATTATCAGATGAAGTGATCGAAAGAAATAATTATTTTAAATTTGATGAAGAATGTGAGTGCACTTGAAACATTACGATGTGTGCAAAAAGCAAATAATGTTCGTGCAAAACTATGGAAATATGAAACAGACGAATCGTTATAATTTCCCTCCGGGTTCTAATTTACATAATGTAAAACTGCTAAAGGTAATGCGTAAAACACATAGAAGCACACTTTTCAAGTTGAAGCATTGTAATATTCATCACGGTAACGGTAAACTCGTAGCAAAAACTGACATTTTAACATGGATCGCGGAATTTGTCATTGAACTGTAGAAGTATAGCTCGCGCAAGAAACGATTACCGGAAAGCAATGATGGCGTTGCTGTCTGTTTTGACGTGTGTATGTAGCCACGTCGAGGGAGGAGAGGTGCGAGCCGATGGAAGTACTGTCTCTTCCAAGAAGATGAACAAATGAGGACATCGGTGTGGAAATAAAGAACGTAGCAAGAGAAAAATTCGAAGCTAATTAAACGCGCAACATGTGTTTACGAATGAAATAATAATACCGTGCGATACAAGACACGTATTCACATGCAATGGAACAAACTAAAGTCGTAATGTAACTATCACAACGCAAGACTGATTCTATCATTTCTCTTCCGACTGTACTCTTGAATATCATTCAAGTTATCTCGTGACCTTTCCTGTCGCCCGCTCTTCCTTATCGCATTGTTTCCGTCGGTAATCCGTACTTGCGAGACCTACAGCTATATTAGATTTTAAAATACATAATCGAGGGGCAAGAAACTTTCGGAGTTCATGGTACTGTCGGCGACTCAGGAGAAGACGAGAGCGGACTGAGGAGGAAGGGATGTGAACAGATAACGTAAGACAACACGTGCAATATTTGTACTGCAGTAAGCGGAAACATTAGGTCTCCTTCTGTTCAACTTAGCTTTAATTTCCATACGCATTGTTACTCATGTTTCCTGCACGAGTAATAACCCGGCTACTGGGATGCTTATCTGAGCGATGTTTGTAATAATCAACAGCGATAGTCAAGAAGGTCACATTCTTTCCGCTCTTCTTCTCCTGTGTAACGGACAGTATATATTAATTGAATGACTATCTTCATAATCGTCATCTATACGTAATCCTTGTTAAAACCACCATCGCAAGAGCTAGGGGGTTGGTGTAGGTGGGTAAATGCGTATGCATATCAAAGTTTGGGACCTTCGGCAAGCCGCTTTCTTATTGTGGGTTCTGAACCAAAGATAGGCATCCGTAAGGAGCTGAATTCCTCAGCTACGTAGCCAACACGGTAGAAGGGTACCGATTAAGGCAGAGTAGGAGAAAAAACATGGACACATCCAGTTTCTGTAGGCGTAAGATAAAATTTTCACTTTTCTGTCAGTGATTAAATTTCCGTACAATGGATTTGTAAGAAAAAAGAGGTACCATCAATCTAAGGCACAGCGGAGAAGAAATTATTGTCATTATTATTATTATTATTATTATTATTATTACTTACAAATGATTTTTAGAGAAGCCAGAGGTTCATTGCCGCCCTCACATAAGCCCGCCATCGGTCCCTATCCTGAGCAAGATTAATCCAGTCCCTACCATCATACCCCAACTCATTCAAATCCATTTTAATATTATCCTCCTATCAACAGCACGACCTCCCCAAAGGTCTTTTCCCTTCAGGTCTCCCATCTAACACGCTATATGCATTTCTGGATTCGGCCATACGTGCTACATGCCCTGCCCATCTCACACGTCTGGATTTAATATTTCTAATTATGTTAGGTGATGAATACAATGTGTCCAGTTCTGCGTTGTGTAACTTTCTCCATTCTCCTGTAACTTCATTCCAAGTTAAATGTGAAGGGGTGGAAGAAATATCTTCTTTGCGTCAACGAGCGCATTAAATTAAAAATGTTATTATTTTAAAACTATGACGTAATAGAAGAAAACAGACTTCAGATCTGTAATCAGCACACTTAAATCGGTAGGGTTGGTACACTGGCTCGCAAAACTTTTGTCCTATGAAATAACGTGGAAGTGAACTCTGGGAGACGTTATGTTGGCAATATACCTACATACCCCACTCAATATTATCTGGGGAGGGAGGTATTCGAATTCTGAGTCCCAGGTATACCGAGCTAATCGAACCCAAAACATTTTAGAGCAATAACGGTATATGTAACCTAACATAAATGAAAACATTAAGTCAATTTTGCAGCGAAATGTTTAAAACATGTTGTTTATTTATCTTGAGTATTATAGAACATTCCAGGATAATTTTTCATCTTTCCTGCACGTATAAATACAATATAACATCAGTTTGTAATAATGGATCTTTCACTCGTCCCTTGGGTTCCAAAAAGTCGTGATCTCAATCATTGGAAAATGTTTGGGCCGAAGTTTAGCGCATGGTGAATGATACCCTGGATAACACAGGATCCCAAACGTCACAACAGTTATGAGAAATACTACAGGATGCTCGGGATGATGTATTTACGTCTGAATGCTAAATAAATGGGTTGGTAACTTCCATGAGAAGAATAGACAATATTATACGATATGATGGTAACTGGAGTGGCTATTGATTATATTAATCATAACAAATTAAAAAGGAAATCTGTATTTCATTTACTGTATTAGCTACCATTCTTCATTACAAAAATGTTTCTTCATTAACACTTAAATTGATGAAAATTCAGTTTTCAAATAAATGTCATAAACCCAGCTGGAGTGCGAAGAAACGAAATAATGAAGTTTACTTGAAATTAAAAATTTTCACTAATTTCCTCTCCGTTCTATTATTTATAAAAATATACAGATGGAGAAATGTTTTGCATGTTCTAAATCAGCAGTCAGCTAATTTCATGTTTGGTGTTGAAAGCACAGACATTTGCTATTTTCTATATGATTTGTTTATTTTTTGTTCGTTACATCCACATTTTCGTTCCGTTACTATATGAGAGTTAATCTGCATATCTATTTTTTGTGTGAAAAATGTAAATTAGACTGTATATCCCACGGGATACAATTGACAATTAAGGTTTAAATTATAGACAGTCCCAAAAAAATTGTCTTAATATAATTATTTAGACGATTTTTTTAGGATATTAATCTGTCGATTGTTAGAGCCAACTTTAATTAATGTAATTTACGTAGTGTTATTTCTATGACAACAGTCAAAGAAAATAAACTATACGCGCTTCATAACGCAAAGAACTGTGGCTAAAGGAGGATCTACAATATGTCATGTTTATTCAAATATGACACTAGGATTCTCTTTCAGTTTAGAATCAACTAGCTTACGTGTCGTCAACCTTCTTGTTGTGAGGAGGGGTGGGTCATGGTTGGCTACCTGCCGTCTGGGGTGAGTACAAATACCAACTTAAGAACGAGGAAAATTCTACAGTACATCGGACAAAAGTTTTGCGAGCCAGTGTACATTTCCTTTATTCAGTAGCAAATGAAAATAAAGTAAATAAAATGGATCTAAATGTAACAGAAAAAAACGTACTTCAGATCTGTAACCAGCACTCCCAAATTAGGGTTGGTACTCTTGTTTTTGTTCAGTGGCAAAATCAATGTAGACAATTGTTAAAATCGAAGGGATATGACTCTGAAGAGACTCGTTTTATAGCTGACTGTTCATTGTTGAACATTTTATAGGGAATGTGTTTTACAGACTACATTAGTTTCTTTCTTTCGTTGATTTCTTTTTATTATACTAATGGTAGGTACTTGACATTTGGATATTTTGTATAATTCGCGTTAAAAGTGCTTGCCACATTTCTTCGTTCATTTTATAATCCATTAACGCACTTCCTCTCGTTCTTCAGAAAAAAATAGTTATTTCCGATGTGGTTAACATTGTTTTGTTAAATTTCCCACCAAGTTACGTTTCAACTCAAGTTGATGTATTTGGAATAACGTGATGTATATTAAAACTGTTTTTGTATTGTTATTTTTTATCTGAAAACATTATGAAATATACGTTTTTAAAATTACCTATACTAAAATTTTCAACAGACAAGATTTAATTTCATATTAGTACAGTGTGTTCCAGTAAAAATTTACGCAGACTTTCGTTGATTCATTTTCTGACACGCAACGAAGAATGTTTTATCGCAGAACAACAGACAATAATATGTAATTAGAAATATATATCCCAATCAGAGGTAACTGTATTATCAATGCTTAAAAATCTGGACTCTGTTTACCACCTTCTAAGGAAAGAGGGAAATGAAATTTCAGTAAAATTCACATTTAAAAAAATCGCTTAAAATCTTTCGTCTGTAGAAAATTTATTACAAATACAATATAAGCCCTAACTAAATGCTATGATACTTAACGATGCCATTTTTTAAATTGTTAGCTGGGTATTTAAAAGGCTACGCCCACTTCATTTTCCAATCTCATTTGCTTCAAATTTGCCCCATTCTCAATCTGATTTCGGTTGTTTATCTTAATATATAAAATTGAATGTGGGTATGTATGTATGTATGTATGTATGTATGTATGTATGTATGTATGTATGTATGTATGTGTGTGTGTGTGTGTGTGTATGTTCTCTATACAAATCTACACGCTTTGACCGATATGTGCCAAAGTTTGCACATTTAACCTTCATAACCAGGAGAAGAACATAGGCTACATTAAAATTGTGCAAATGGAAGTTAAATTAATTAAATATTTAAAAAATAAAAATAAATAGATCAAATATTCATGTATTATATTAAAATGCAAAATCTTCTACAGTCAATTGTTTTTTATTATTGTCTGTTGTATTCAACATCGACTTTCACGAGGCCATGGAAATTATAACACGAAATTAAATAACATTGTTGACACACATCACGAAGGCTAAAACTAGATAATTCGTGCAATAAGTATCTTTACGCAGTCCAGGACCGTATTATGAATTCCTCGATGCAGTTTTGTAGATAGTGAGCAGATTGTTTTATCCAATTGAATTCTAGAATTCTTTCAAACTACAAGGATTGCTACCACATAATTTACTTAATATTGAATAGCCATAGTAGACCTACTATTGCGAAATATTGACTCACCAAAATTATGCACTAACAAGAATTTGTGCCAAAAACTCATGCGAAACTTAATATGAGTGGCAATATTAACTGGAAAAACGAAAGAAGATGATGTTTTTATCCCACGTGTTGCTATTATAACCATTCGATATTGAGCAATTATTATAAGTTATAGTAATATTTGTGATAATATTATAATATTGCAATAATAATATAGAGCCTATTTTACTGTTACTGTTAACCCGTCTCTTATTAATAAGTTATGGTCACTAATGACTTGGCCGTTTATAGAAAAATATGATTTTCTGTTGTGGTAGTGTTCTACATTGCCTTCTCCAGGAGAGTGAATTCTGATGAGTATAGTCTCCGTTACTGCAAAACACCCTGAAATCCATGTATTTGATAGAATCCATCCATTACAGATTGTAGTTTGGCCTTGAAGGAAATTAAATATATTGTGGTCAAAAAGGCATAATGCCTTGGTACGTTAATATTATCATCAATCACAATGTTAAATATCTTAAATATCCCTATAGCATAAGGTCTTAATGGTGTTAAAACTCTATTCATAGGTGAGATGGAATTATTTCGATTAGTCAGTTTCTTTGGATATTAGTGGCGCTTTCTTTAATATTCGTCACTAGGGAGGAGAAAACATAAGTAAATATGGTTCGTTTTGGTTTTATATAGTTCCCTTGCCGAGGTCTCCGATAAGTCTAACAAACACTTTATTTAGAAATAGACCAAAATTTAAAACCCGGGCAACGCCGGGTAATTTAAGCTAGTTTTATATAATTTAAATCTTCAACAGTGTGGCATCCCTTTCTCCAATAATTTTTCTCGCTTAATTCATTACACAGATGACATTGTTCCTTCATTTGTTTTTGTCAGATATGCTTGAGGAACTTCTCGGAAAATGTAGAAAAGGTAGTAAGTGTAGTAAGCCAACAACAATCATTGCCTGGCCTTTCAAGTGAAAGTTTATATCAAGTAAATTGCTTTTTTGATCACCGTCCGCACTAGACATTAATTTAACTCAGAAACTATTAATGACAGAAAGCTCAAATTTTGTACAGATCTTAAACAGAGTATTTAAAAAGAATTGGCTTCATTAGAATTTTGATATTTAAATTGAATACGAAAATAATTAATAATATGCAAAGGAGTGGACTCGAAAACTGAAATCCATGATATCCTAATATCAGTTGTAACGTGTCTGTGAAACATGTTAAAAATCAAGTGAAGCCATTTTGTAGTAAATCTTTTTGTGAATCTAATGGTAAAAGAACTTTTCAAATATGTCAAAAAACTGATTATGTCAATTTTTGTAAATAGTTACACGTGGGGGGTTATTACCAATTTTGGGTCCCTGTTTTTTTAAAGAAACCTAATACGCTCTCGTCATGAAACAATACTAACAATACCATCCCACCGCACATCCTCATACTCATCCTCTTTCACAATAGCCCTGCCAAGACTCTGGAATTCGCTACCTGCTAGCATCAGGGACTGTCGAAATAAAATTGAATTCAAACGAAAACTGACTTGGTCACTAATTGATTTCTTGTAAATAGTTTCCTTAATCTATCACAAAATATTTCAATAACCAGTAATTTCATCACTAATCAATTTTGTTATTCTAGGTTTAATTTGTAATTGAGTAAATATAAAATATTATTTTTTATAATAAATTATCTAGCTTTCATTAGTCAGGTAATCTTTTCGTACTTCGATCTTTATTGTAATTGTAATTTCTAAATTTAATATTGTAATTTTATTTGTTAGTGTAATTGTAATTTTTTTAAATTGTAATTTATTTTATTCTTCATATTATAGTTGGAATCTCCTGGTAGAGGGGCAGAGATGGCCTGACGGCCTTATCTCTACCAGGTTAAATAAATAGATACTACTAAAATATACTACTACTACTTACTTACGTACTGGCTTTTAAGGAACCTGGAGGTTCATTGCCGCCCTCACATAAGCCTATGGTCCCTATCCTGAGCAACATTAATCCATTCTCTATCATCAAATCCCACCTCCCTCAAATTCATTTTAATATTATGCTCCCATCTACGTCTCGGCCTCCCTAAAGATCTTTTTCCCTCCGGCCTCCCTACTAACACTCTATATGCATTTCTGGATTCGTCCATACGTGCTACATGCCCTGCCCATCTCAAACGTCTGGATTTAATGTTCCTAATTATGTCAGGTGAAGAATACAATGCGTGCAGTTCTGTGTTGTGTAACTTTCTCCGTTCTCCTGTAACTTCATCCCTCTTAGCCCCAAATATTTTCCTAAGAACCTTATTCTCAAACACCCTTAACATATGTTCCTCTCTTAAAGTGAGAGTCCAAATTTCACAACCATAAAGAACAATCGGTAATATAATTGTTTTATAAATTCTAACTTTCAGATTTTTTGACAGCAGACTGGATGATAAAAGCTTCTCAACCGAATAATAACAGGCATTTTCCATATTTATTCTGTGTTTAATTTCCTCCCGAGTATCATTTATATTTGTTACTGTTGCTCCAAGATATTTGATCTTCTCCACCTCTTCAAAAGATAAACTTCCAATTTTTATATTCCGATTTCGTAGAATATTCTGGTCACGAGACATAATCATATACTTTGTCTTTTCGGAATTTACTTCCAAACCTATCTCTTTACTTGCTTCCAGTAAAATTCCCGTGTTTTCCCTAATCGTTTGTGGATTTTCTCCTAACATATTCACGTCATCCGCATAGACAAGCAGCTGATGTAACCCGTTCAATTCCAAACCCTCTCCGTTATCCTGGACTTTCCTAATGGCATACTCTAGAGCAAAGTTAAAAAGTAAAGGTGATAGTGCATCTCCTTGCTTCAGCCCACAGTGAATTGGAAACGCATCTGACAGAAACTGACCTATACGAACTCTGCTGTACGTTTCACTGAGACACATTTTAATTAATCGAACTAGTTTCTTGGGAATACCAAATTCAATAAGAATATCATATAAACTTCTCTCACAAACAGCCCTCAAATCAATAGATAATAAGTTTAACTTAAATCCTCTGGCAGTGGAAATTAAAAGAAATGTAATACATTGCGGCAAACACATTTGTTTCTCATGGGTGCGAGGACACAGTGGAACAGAAGGAAATGAAAGGGCTGATGAACTGGCAAAGAGTGCTGCAGTTTCGAACTTAAATTTGAGCTATAGTCTATGTCCTTATTCATATGCAAAAAGAAAAATAAATGAGCATATAATAAATAGGTGGAACAATCAGTGGCTGTGCAGTACAAAGGGTTCAGTTACGAGAGAAATCTTTCCTAGCGTCGACACCCGCATAAATAGAAACCAAATTATACCGGATTTTATATTAACACAATTTTTATCGGGTCATGGGAAATTTGGGGCTTACCTAGAACGATTTAAATTGCATAAGGACAATGGCTATTTATGTATCTGTGAGGAAGAGCAGAATGTGGATCACCTTCTGCTTCATTGTCCAGTGTTCGAAAACAAAAAATTTATTTTGGTCGGACATTTACATTTTTGTAATAGCCTATAATGTATGACAAACCACTATTCAATTTGTTCACAAAAACGTACTGCTATAAAGAGTTTTGTAATTTTATATGTAATATATTTAAGAACTTGTAAATAATTCAAATTATTGTAGTATATATAATTGTTAATTGTAAATAGCAAGACTGCGTTACCCACGTCAATGCAAGTCTATATGTAATATATTTAAGAACTTGTAAATAATTCAAATTATTGTAGTATATATAAGTGTTAATTTTAAGTAGCAAGACTGGGTTACCCACGTCAAATGAATTCTCATTATAATAATATAAACTCAGGCTATAACTATAACCCTAATGTACTTTCGGGTAAAATAGGGTTCAAGAAAATGTATATTCAAAACAAAACAAACTTCTCTCTTAACCGAGTCATATGCCTTTTTGAAATCTATGAATAACTGATGCACTGTATCCTTATACTCCCATTTTTTCTCCATTATCTGTCGAATACAAAATATCTGGTCAATAGTCGATCTATTACGCCCAAAACCACATTGGTGATCCCCAATAATTTCATCTACATATGGAGTTAATCTTCTCGAAAGAATATTGGACAAAATTTTGTACGACGTCAACAAAAGTGATATTCCTCGGAAGTTACCACAGTTGGTTTTGTCCCCCTTTTTAAAAATTGGTACAATTATGGACTCCTTCCATTGTTCTGGTACAATTTCCTTTTCCCAAATAGCAAGTACAGGATTATAAATTTCGCTATATAATGCACTTCCACCCTCTTGTATTAATTCTGCTGGAATTTGATCGATACCTGGAGACTTGTATTTTTTCAGATTTTCTATCGCAATTTCGACTTCTGAAAGCATGGGTTTGGGTATAAATGGCTCAGCAGTTTGTATTTCAATTTCGTCCCAATCATTTCTATTTGGCCTATGTACAGTTAGTAGTTGCACAAAATAGTTTTTCCATCTGTTTAGGATTGAATGAGAGTCTGCAAGCAAGTCACCATTCTCATCCTTGATCACGTTTACCCTTGCCTGATATCCGTTTTTAAATTCCTTTATACCCTTATATGAATCTCTAACGTTTTTATTCTTACTATTTGTTTCTACCTCATTCAGTTTTTCCTTCAAGTAACCTCTCTTTTTATTCCTAAGTGTACGACTTGCTTCCCGTCTTTCATTGAAATAATTATCTCTCTTCTCCTCAACTGGATCCTGTAAGAATTTAAATTTTGCCCGTTTCCTTCTTTCTACTACCATGCAACAATCATCAAACCACGGTTTCTTTTTCTTAGTTGTAATTGTATTGTAAATTTAATATTGTAATTTTATTTGTAATTGTAATTGTAAATTTATTACTTATTTTAATTTATTTTATTCTTCATATTATAGTTGGAATCTCCTGGTAGAGGAGCAGAGAAGGCCTGACGGCCTTATCTCTACCAGGTTAAATAAATAAATACTACTAAATACTACTACTACTAATACTCAAATTTAGATCTTATACCTACGGTTGTTTAGTACACAAAAAATTGTAAAGGCCCATTCACAATGAAAATTAAACATCACCGTAACATAAACACAGAAGTTTGCGCCCAGGCTACCAAATGGGATCATTCACAATGATTCACATAAGCATTGACATAAACATTACCGTAAGACGTTAACATGAAAGTTTGCAAACTCCAAACTTTCATGTTTATGCTTACGTGATTTACAAACAGAACACAATCGTGGAGCGCTTATATATACGACAGAATATGAGGGAATGGCGTCGTTGTTATGTTTCCATGGTTACCAAGTATATTTGCGGTTATGTTTATGTTCCCATCGTGGATGATGGTATGACTTCTTGATTTTACCGTAACGTTTATATTCTTAAGTTAACGCTTACGTTATGTTTAATTTTCATTGTGAATGAGCCTTAAGTTTCAATGAAAAAATAAGGAATTTAAAATTTCCAGAATCCTATTCCCTTAACGTTCTATGTATGTATGTATTTATTCACACTGCAATGGGTATATACCCGGTGGCAGTGGTAACTAATTACACTCAATAATGACATAATAAACTTATTAATTAAAAATACAATTAATAATAATACTAATAATTAATACTACTACTACTACTACTACTACTACTACTACTACTACTACTAATAATAATAATAATAATAATAATAATAATAATAATAATAACAACAACAACAGGGAATATACTAAATTAAATGAAACGATCACTTAAAATAACATTTGAAATAAATCTAATTTGTATCTTTTTTTTTTAGTTGGTTATTTAACGACGCTGTATCAACTACTAGGTTATTTAGCGTCGATGAGATTGGTGATAGCGAGATGATATTTGGCGAGATGAGGCCCAGGATTCGCCAGAGATTACCTTGTATTCACATTACGGTTGGGGAAAAAACCCAACCAGGTAATCAGCCCAAGCGGGGATCGAACCCGCGCCCGAACGCAACTTCAGACCGGCAGGCAAGCGCCTTAACCGACTGAGCCACGCCGGTGGCTGAATTTGTATCTTAAAACTAAGATCGAACTAAAAACCAACGAGTATATGTTCATATCTGCACAAGTACCTTTCAACATTACGTACACTCATTTCGCTGTCAACTCACTCACTGCACTGGAACTACGACACATTTCACTGATTCTATCCTGATTTCACTAACACTTCAAAAACATTTCACTGTTCAAATTCTTTGCACTGCCACTATAAACTATAAAGCTTCAATGACAGGAACACGTTTCACTTACACAGCACACTTCACTGACACGACATACTTCTTCACTGATACAACACACTTCACTGACACAACATAATTCTTCACTGATACAACACTTCAATAACAACATATCATTTACACCCTTTAAATACTGTGTATAATTACCGTCTATTAGTAAGGTCCTTAAGCCTATTTTTAAATGCATTTTTGGTTGTTGGTAAAGCCTTTAGTAAGTCTGCAGGTAAAGCATTCCAGTCCCTGATAGTACGATTGAGAAAAGAAAACTTTCCAGTGTCCGTCCTCTGCCTTCTTTCCCTCAATTTATATGAGTGGTCGTTCCTTGAAGAGTAATTTGGCGGCTGCAACCTATTTTTTATTTCTCTCCAGGCAGGCTCACCTCTGTATGTTTTGAACAGTGCGCATAATCGAATTCGCGTTCTCCTGTCCGTGAGTGTGTCCCATTTTAATGGTGAATTTTTCCGACAACACTTAAGAGCCCGTTTTTGAATCTTTTCCAGTGTCTTAATATGTTCTAATCTGTAAGGATCCCAACATGCAGCACCATATTCCATTACTGGACGTACTAGTGATTTATATGCAATCTCTTTGGATTTATCAGAACTTTTCTTAGTACCGTCATCACAAAGTGTAACGCTCTCCATGCTTTTCCCGCTGTGTCTGTAACGTGTTCCCCCCAGCCGAGATCGCTGCTAAATGTTATTCCGAGGTATTTACATTTGTTAACTTCCGGAATGGTTTCACCCCCTAACGTATACGATGCGACTATTTTATTTCTTTTCCTTGTAAAGCTGATGGCATTGCTCTTCAGAGAATTTATTGTCATATGGAACGGCGACCATGACAACTATCTAGGACGTCGTACAACTGCACATTACGAGGATGAGCATGAGGTTAGGCGGTTCTGTACAATATATAACACGTCGGAACTTGTGACCACATGATATTTGAAGACATAGAGCTCGTTAAATCAGCTGGACCTGAGCCTGATGGGAGTGCTTGCTTAGGTAGGGTCCGTGTTTAAACAGCTGCTCTACTTCATTGTGAATTCCTACCACACAGCGAAGAAGGAGAGCTAGAGAAAGAGAAAGGGGGAAGGGGAAACGAAAAGTCAACATCTGAAAAATAAACAGCTCACGCCAGCCATAACCTGAGCCCCTTATAAGAAACCGTCAATCATCAGAAGTGACGGAAGCCATTGATCGCGAAGGCAGCGGGCCCGGTTACAATACGCTAGTCGTCCGTCGACGACTTAGAGACGAAAAATTGGACAGTACAGGGGCTGGAAATCAAATATTTTCCTTGGACATATCCATAATACAGATCAGCGGTTTTTGCAATCGTCTCCTCCTCGCCAGTTTTAGGAAGAAAGGAAATAGCCCTGGGATCAATAGAATCATAGAAAGGGGGCCGGGAATGGGCGAAATCAGATCGCAACACTCTGCGGGTGTTTGACAAGGGAGTGAAGCTTTCTATTAAATGAATTGTACCCTTGTTACGATATGAGAGGCCGGAATGCTGAGATTTCACCCAGTAACCGGCATTCACGGCGAGTAATTGAATGCGAAAAAAAAAAAAATAATAATAATAATAACAATAATAATAATACTTACTTACTTACAAATTGCTTTTAAGGAACCCGAAGGTTCATTGCCGTCCTCACATAAGCCCGCCATTGGTCCCTATCCTGAGCAAGATTAATCCAATCTCTATCATCATATCCCACCTCCCTCAAATCCATTTTAATACTATCCTCCCATCTACGTCTCGGCCTCCCCAAAGGTCTTTTTCCCTCCGGTCTCCCGACTGACACTCTATATGCATTCCTGGATTCGCCCATACGTGCTACATGCCCTGCCTATCGCAAACGTCTGGATTTAATGTTCCTAATTATGTCAGGTGAAGAATGCAATACGTGCAGTTCTGCGTTGTGTAACTTTCCCCATTCTCCTGTAACTTCATCCCTCTTAGCCCCAAATATTTTCCTAAGTGCCTTATTCTCAAACACCCTTAACCTATGTTCCTCTCTCAGAGTGAGAGTCCAAGTTTCACAACCATACAGAACAACCGGTAACATAACTGTTTTATAAATTCTAACTTTCAGATTTTTTGACAGCAGACTAGATGATAAAAGCTTCTCAACCAAATAATAACACACATTTCCCATATTTATTCTGTGTTTAATTCCTTCCCGAGTGTCATTCATATTTGTTACTGTTGCTCCAAGATATTTGAATTTTTCCACCTCATCGAAGGATAAATCTCCAATTTTTATATTTCCATTTCGTACAATATTCTGGTCACGAGACATAATCATATACTTTGTCTTTTCGGGATTTACTACCAAACCGATCGCTTTACTTGCTTCCAGTAAAATTTCCGTGTTTTCCCTAATCGTTTGTGGATTTTCTCCTAACATATTCACGTCATCCGCATAGAAAAGCAGCTGATGTAATAATAATAATAGGCCTACTTACCCGGAGGTTCATTGCCGCCCTCACATAAGCCCGCCATAGCTCCCTATCCTGAGCAAGATTAATCCAGTCTCTATCATCATATCCCATCTCCCTCAAATCCATTTTAATATTATCTTCCCGTCTACGTCTCGGCCTCCCCGAAGTTCTTTTTCCCCCCGGTCTCCCAACTAACACTCTATATGCATTCCTGAGCCACCGATGTGGCTGAGTTGGTTAAGACACTTGCCTGCCGGTCTGAAGTTGCTTTCGGGCGCGGCTTCGATCCCCGCTTGGGCTGATTATCTGGTTGGGTTTTTTCCGAGGTTTTCTCCAATCGTAATGTGAATGCAAGATAATCTATGGCGAATCCTCGGCCTCATCTCGCCAAATATCATCTCGCTATCATCAATCTCATCGACGCTAAATAACCTAGTAGTTGATACAGCGTCGTTAAATAACCAACTAAAATAAAATATGCATTTCTGGATTCGCCCATACCTGCTACATGCCCTGCCCATCTCAAACGTCTGGATTTAATGTTCCTAATCTTATTTGAAGGTTTCGTAAGCTGTTTTTTACGATGAGGGGTTATTAGCCCTTCGCCCAACCCCCAAGCTGGAGGACCACCCCTCATCGGCTGTCCACGACTGCTTATTCAATATATTCACAGCTACCCTCCATATCTGGAGGCCGTCTCCTCGATCCGCAACCTGAGGACGCGCCATGCCGTGGTGATAGGAATAATAATAATAATAATAATAATAATAATAATAATAATAATAATAATAATAATAATAATAATAATAATAATAATAATAATAGGTTGGTACATAAGTTCATAGCGTTTTTTTTTTCATAATTTTATTAAACACATCAGATACACATAAGAGAGAGAAGTTAATTATCAACAATACAGGGTGTTAAAAAAAGTATCCAATATTTTAGGAGGTTATATACCTGGTAAGGTTTACCTTATCTCAGTAGCAATAAAACCAAGTCCCTTCAAATGAAGGTGGAGATTATAGGAGGGTTGTAAATTTTCAGTATTCCTTTCAAAATCTTGTTATTGTACAGGCTGCCGGAACTCAATTTCTGGAAAGACAAGCTCAGTGACGGAACTACACAGTACGAAGAGAGATATTTTGTAATTTTATTTTGCGCTACAGAATGTATCAACTAGTCCCTTCCGCCACTGGATGGATGGACAGCAAAGCTCCACTCCCCCATTGCCATAACAATACAGACGAAGTAAGACATATCTCCTTTCTCTCTCTTTTCACAGTGAGACAAGATACATCACACGGACTTTAGTATGCATCAAAACAAGAAAAAAATGTCTAATAAACATGGGTCCTATAACACTTACTTTCTGAGACCTGAACACTTGTTCTTAGGAGGTGCTCAATGTGACGTCCATTCATGGCAATACATTCCTCTGCCCTACAATACAGCAGACTACCAGATAATCATACCGCAGTTGATGGAATACTGATACGTCGCAAGGAATACTGAAAAGAAAAGTTTGGCTGCGGATATGAGCGGGGTTCAGCAGAGATGGTGTTGTGAATTTTCGTAATCAGCATGTGTGGGCTGATGAAAATCCCCATGCAGTTGAAGGAACAAGGCATCAGTACCGATTCTCAATCAACGTATGGACAGGCGTTCTTGGCGATAGATTAAGGGCCATACGTGCTACCACGGAGATTAACTGGGGCTCGTTATCAGGACTTTCTTATTAACGTATTGCCTACCTTGCTGGAGTATGTGCCATGTCAGCAAAGACTACAGATGTGGTTCATGCATGATGGCACACCAGGTCATTTTTTCTTCAATGAGCGTGAACACCTGACGCTGACATTTCAGGACCGCTGGATTGATCGAGGAGGCCCCACACCTTGGCTTGATCGTTCCCCAAACCGAAATCCCCTAGACTTTTGGTTATCAAGAACAACCAGGTTAATTTCAAACACTGCGTGATTACTTATGCCAAAGGGCAGAGGAATGAATTGCCATGAATGGACGTCATATTGAACACCTCCTATGAACAAGTGTTCAGATTTCAGAAAGTATGTGTTGTAGGACCCATATTTATTAAACATTTTTTTTTGTTTTGATGCATACTGTCACCTCCTAAAATATTGGATACTTTTTTAACACCCTGTATATTCTCCTTCACTATTTACAACAGTCTGTCAACGCTGGAGTAGTTTTTCGATTCCACGCCTGTAGAAATCGCGTGGGTTTGAATTAAAGAAGCCGTCAAGCTATATTCGGAGTGCATTTTCGTGCGGAAAGGAAGTTCCTTGAAGGTTGTTCGATAGGGGCGG
Organism: Periplaneta americana; assembly: GCF_040183065.1. Lineage (NCBI taxonomy): Eukaryota > Metazoa > Arthropoda > Insecta > Blattodea > Blattidae > Periplaneta > Periplaneta americana. The sequence continues at coordinate 12,218,581 of NC_091120.1, forward strand.
AAAAGGTGAAAATCTGAGGGCGCAAGGTGATCGAACATGAGCACTGTTCATTTGGTCCTCAGATTTATTAGTAGTTATTTATAATTATACTGAGTGAGCTAAGTAGAATGTATTTCTATGCGACTGTTAAACAGAACGTATTTTCACTTACTTTCGTAGGGAAGTGATGTGCCTTAGGTCTCGTCGCTAATAGCAACCAACATTATCACAGCGAAATCCATTTTTTCTGCGAAAGTTTGGAATGATAGATTTCCTGGCAATAGAACTGACATTGGAAGTACGATTCCCTATATTTACTGAAAATTTTTCCGCACACTACAGCCTGCTCTATTAAATTAAATATTAAACGCTCCACATATAAATAACTGGGAATTAGAATAAATTATCCACCAATTTAAATAAAATGCGAAAACACATTTTTCACGCAACAGTTCTCTTGAAGATATACAGAGAGTCCCAAATTGATGTATACATGCTTTGAAATACTATTTTGCGAAAAGAAATGAGATAGAAGTAAGATTTTTGTGGTTTATGATTCAGAAGGCAGTGGAAAGCATGGAAACATGTTCATCTGTTTGTAAACAAATATGGCGGCGCAATTATCGTTCAATGAACGTAAGTGGATACTGAAATGTTATTGGAAAGTGGAGAATGTTGTTGAGGTTCAACGACAGTGGAGGATTGAATTTGGAAGACAACCACCAACAAGGTTAACTACCACAAAAATCCGAGACAAGTTTGAAGTCGATGTGTTGAAAGGGCGGTGCGGAAGAAAGAGAAAAGTTCCACCGATAACGAGAGTGTTGATGCAGTCATGCAGGCTTTTGCACAATCCCCAAAGAAGTCAATGAGGCAATGTTCTCGTAAGATTGGTATCAGCAAATCCAGTGTTCATCGAATTTGTGAGCTCAAAAATGGAAGCCTTACATTCCGAGACTTGTTCACGTACTAAATGAGGACGACCCAAAGGTGTATAAGACGAAGAGGACGTGCTGCGGAGTTTCCGCCACGATCTCCGGATTTAACCCCTCCAGACTTCTACTTATGTGGAGCTCTAAAGGACATAGTGTACGCCACAAACTACAAACACTGAAGGAATGAGAGTTCAGATTGAACATGCCTGTAATGATATTCCATTAGCAACAATCCAGTTGGTATGTCGCTCTGTTGTATGTCGTTTTTGGGAGTGTACTATGGCGGAAGGGGGCCATTTTGAACATGTATGGGCTTAAGAAATACAAACCCACAAAAACCGTATTTCTGTCTCATCTTGTTACTGAGAAATAGTGTTTCAAAATGCGTATACATCAATTTGGGTACTCTGTATTCACCATTGCAGCCACGTCTGGTGGTGTGCCCATAAAGTCGTCTTTCTTTTCGTCTTGAAAATCCATAATTTAAAACGACTTAAATATTGAAACGAAGCATATAAATGTCGTCCAAACTGAATAGCTGTTTACATCAATAATTGATTCCTACTAGTACCCTGATAACAAACCTAATGACGTAGATGAAAACGCATTTAAAAAAATTTTCAATTATAATTAATTAATTACATTTAATTATAATGTATTCCGTATAAAAAAAAGCGTGTTACACAGTGGCCTAAAATATACTATACTTCCTTAAAAACAAGGTAATAACAGTATACTTGCGACAGTGGGAACGGAAAAACAGTATTATATCCTCTGTTTTTATGTCTATTATTATCTTGTTTTATTTGTATTTATCTATATCATCTATATTTACGAATTGAACGTATAGTTGTAGTTAAAAAATGCAACTAAAAGCGTTAATCATGTCTACGTTTTGCTAATAATGAAATGCTCTACGCATGACTGAAAATGTTCCAAAACAACGATGTTACTGGTAGAAATTTTCAAATAATTCATACGTGCTCAAAATATTTTTGTAGTTTTGACACTTCAAATCGGTGAATCAATTACATAACGCGGTTTTAATTGCAATTGATGGGGGATATTTCACAAGCCGTCGCCATGGTTACAAACTTTTGATTTGTGAGACTTGGATTTGTTGTCCAGTCTCGCGCCATGCTTGCGTTTGAATCGAAGCCGTTTATCTTGGCAATCATAACCTCGCTCCAAGATCGATGGGGAGAAACCTGGCCGGGAACCAGAGTTATAATATCAACACAGCTCGTGGAGACGTCCAGTCAAGAGGAGAAATGGTCCCTACGTTTGTTAAATATTTGGATAGAGACCAAGTTGTAGATTGATGTACAGGGGTTTTTCACAGGTCTGGCAATGTTCTCAAGATAAAGCCAGAGCCTCATATCTGTGAGATTCTTGGTAAACAAAGGATTGGGACAGTTTAAATTTCAACAAGTTATACATTCAGAGAACTAATGAAACGCAGACGACCTTACCTTTGGGTTATTCTCGACCGTTTCCACCCTTGAAGTAAATGTAAATTTCGGGAATTGGAATCACCCTAAGGAAATATCTTGAGTTGGAAGCCCTTCTGTTTGTCATCCAAGTTAGCATACTGTAACAGAAGTGAAACGTGCCATTACGTTACGCATCAGTAAGGCTTTGCTTTACAAGTGGAGTTAGATCAGTCATTAAACATAGCCTAGAAGCTGGGGGAGATTTTGGACTTTATTCCAGGGAGGAAGCTCTTCAGAGTTGAATCTTACAAAGCCCGCTCCATCAGGTATGTTATGCGCATTGTACAGGTCCTATATTGGTCATAAAAATGAACTGAAAAACCACCTTATTTTGGTAGGGGTGATCATGAATTAAAATCAAAACTATACAACAGAGAAGAGATATCTGTAAATTTTCATTCTCAAATAAAACTACAGAAATTATTGGTATGAGCTGCCCGCAGTGACATTTGAGGGCTGTCCTTCCCGAGGGAAATTTAAAATTAATTTAAAGTATTATATAAATTAGCTAACTAAATGAATATGTAACTCATTAACTTTGTACGTAATTGATTAACCTGATATGTAACAGGATGCGTGATTAAGTTGATATGCAATCAAGTAATTCAATTGATTTAAAAGTAAGTTAATGTGTAATTAATTAACTTGATATGACATTAAGTTCATGTATAATAAAGTTGAGATGTAATTAATTTACTAGACGTGTAAATATTTAAATTGACAATTAAATTAATACATAATTAAGTTCATGTGTAATCAATAAAGTTCATGTGAAATTAATTAAGTCAATGTGTAATTAATTAAGTTGATGTGTAATTAATCAAGTTGATATGTAATTTATTAAGTGAATATATAACCAAGTTCACATTAAATAATTAATTTAATGGGTAATTAAGTTAATATGTCATATAATTAATCTCAAATGTAAATAATTAAGTTGAGCTATAATTAATTAGGTTTACCTTTAATTAATTAGGTTTACTTTAAATAATTATACCATTACTTAACCCATTGTTATTATTCAACTCGCCGTAATATTGTCGTATTGTTGATGTTACTGTTGTAAAATTTATGTAAATTCGTTTGTATTAAAATACTGTCACCTGGAATACGCCAATTCGAAATTCATACATACATACATACATACATACATACATACATACATACATAGTGCATCGTTCATTATTTAAGTAGACGACGAGCATGCGTCTAGGAAGCGAAGTACTTGACTGACTGTTCACGCGACTCTTGTTTCGTCAAGTGAGGCAGAACAAAACACGGCCCAATTTGGCATTACACTAATACTTACAATTTAAATTATAATTATACACTACGTATACTAGAATAGGCTATTTTTACTATTTACACTGTAATAAAGAATGTAGGCCTATACTGATCTAACATTATTTACAACATTTAGCTCATGTACATTGTTGTGTATTGTAATCCAAGATATTTCATTTCATAATACTACAGCCTACTTATTTTGTAAGTTATATACAACGGTATAAATATACTATGTTTGATCAATGTAAGCCTTCATTCTTTATGATAGTGCAAATAGTGAAAATAGCGTATTTTAGTGTGTGCATAGTGTAAAGGGCTATCAGACATTGATTACTTTCAAAAGTCGATTTTCAAAAAAACTACTTTTCGTGTCTATAATATGACCCTTCTTCAAATATCACTGTCAGACATTGATTACTTTCAAAAGTCGATTTTCAGAAAAACTCCTTTTCGTGTCTATAATATGATCCTTCTTCAAATATCACTTTTGTATAATACTTATTTTTAATATATCAATTTTCCTTCATTAAGTTCGATCCAAATTGTCTTATTTATTTAACATTAAATTGCACTTGTTTAACTCTTAGAATTACTCGAAACTAAACATATCTTCATTTTGCTATTATTTTTATTATTATTATTATTATTATTATTATTATTATTATCATCATTATCATTATTTCATTGTTTTCTATATTCATTCATTCATTCATTCATTCAGTGTTCTGCCCAAGGACAGGTCTTTCACTGCAAACACAGCATTCTCCAATCTTTCCTATTTTCTGCCTTTCTCTTTGTCTCCTCATATGATCCACATATCTTAATGTTGTCTGCCATTTGATATCTTATTCTCCCTCGATCTCTTCTCCCGTTCACCATTCCTTCCAGTGCATCCTTCGGTAGGCAGTTTCTTCTCACCCAGTGACCCAGCCAATTCCTTTTCCTCTCCCTGATCAGTTTCAGCATCATTCTTTCTTCACTCACTCTCTCCAACACAGCTACATTTCTTATTCTGTCTGTCCACGTTCCACTCTTCTCCATATCCACATTTATTTATATTTGTTATGTAAATTTATATTGGTTGAGTGGAAGAGAAGGCCTAAGGCCTCAACTCTGCCACTACGAGTAAAAATAAATAAATGAATATATAATTTAAATTGTAGGAAAGGTCAATCTTTATCAGTAGAATGCATTTTCAACAGTTTTCGAGATCTATTTTTGAATCATGAATAGAATGTCAACTGCAGCGCACACAAGATGCAAGTGTTCCCTGATAGTACCTGTGCCACACGCCAAACACGTCACGGGAATATAATCTATGAACCTACAAGCATATGTTTCTACCAACACAATGATGTTTGCTACTATTTGAATGCAGTAATTTTATATGCAATCAATACGTAAGTTTTTAGCAGGATACGATCATTCACTTTAAAATTTATTAGCCATATATTTCTTAGATAAAGTATTGAAACATGTATTTTACAGATTCAAGATTTGATGAATGAAGAACAGCCAAATGTATTGCTAAACAACTACTAAGGATTAATTGTAACAGCATGGCAATGTACGACACATAAGATTTTATAAAATTGTATAATTATCCATTATTAATTTTATTAATTACCTATTATCGATTTTAAATTGTCCTTTAAATAATGTATTGATATCATATCACCATTCTACTCGTATTCCCCGGTAATTCATTACAAATTTAACAGTTATTTTCCACCAATATTTAGTTATTGCTGATATTCGTATTTTGTTAATAATTTAATGCAAGATATAATATAACACGCTTGTCATTTTAATCATTTCATATGTTTTTTGTAACATGAGTTATATGTATCTGCAATCATATCGATTTTCCAAATTTATATTTCCTGGAAATCTTTTCCTACATAAACCTTTTTACTTATAAGACATACTACATAAAGCTCATGAAAATCTACTGTATTTGTCATGCATATTACAATGTACATTGTATTGTATTGTATTTATTAACATTCCATGGTATTCATACATGCTTACAGCTAGAATATGGAACAAGTCAAAAAACTTAATACTACTATAAAATCTTAATTTATAGTCACAGTCTAGATGAAATATATACAGACGAGATTTACAATATAGTCTACTAGTACAACACAAAGTTTTAGTATCAATTTCATGAAGTGTTATTGAATGTCATGAAGTCACCTACAGAATAGAAGGCGTGAGAAATTAGGTACTTCTTTAATTTGGCCCTAAATAATTTTATGTTTTGAGTTTCATTTTTTATATCGATAGGGAGGCTATTAAAAAATTTTACTGCCATATAACGCACTCCTTTTTGATAGCACGATAGACTTGCCGATGGAGTATGAAAGTCATTTCTTTGACGTGTATTTATGCTATGAACTGTTGAATTAGTTACAAAGTTTTCACGATTACATACGAGGAAGACTATTAATGAAAAGATATACTGACAAGCCATGGGCATTATTTGTAGTTTTGTGAAAATAGTCCTACACGATTCCCTAGATTTGGCACCTACTATTATTCTAATTACTCTTTTTTGTAATAGAAATATATTGTTACTATCTGTGGAATTTCCCCAGAATATTATTCCAAAACTCATTACCGAGTGGTAGTATGCAAAGTAGGCTATATTGTTTTTAAGGTATTGATATTTACTATCTTTTGCATAGATCTAATAGCAAAACAAGCTGAATTTAGTTCGGGGGTAATTTCTTTAATATGATTTTTCCAATTTAACACATTATCGATTTTTAAGCCAAGAAATTTGGTTGTTGTCGTTTCTAATAGGGATCTATTATTAATTATTGCGCTAGAAATTTGCGACGTTGAATTTGGACAGGATTTAATTTGTTCGAGGTTTAGATTACGTGTTTCTTAACAATATCTGATGATGCCGAAAAGGTGAAAACGTTAATATTCTCTATACAATGTTTTAGCAAATAAACATTTGCAAAATAGATAAATCTTATAGATTGAACTTAAAAATTTTTGTTATACTATGAAATAAACCTTATCTCCGTACGCTCTGGAACTGAAAACTGTCCTTATAACTCCTTAGGCCTACAACAAAATTATGAACAAAGCAATAGTGACTCACTGCTTGTACTTCATAAGAAGTATAAAAGACAGGTTATCCATTTTCTGAACTTAATATGTTAATATTATGCGATAAATTGTAAAAAATTTAACAAAGTACCACTTTAATGCGTTACTACAAAGAAAAGACTCATTTATGTTCCATGTTGATTCATATTTTTGTACCTGACATCCGAGAAATGCACCTAGGAAGCTGGTGTATGTAAATAAACCACGAAAATACTTCATAGTTACTTTATAATTCCATTCAGATATTTTTTTGAAGTCTGTAATGGCAATATTTCATGAGTGACGCATTCATATGTAAATCAGTGAAACCATTTGCAAGTAATTAGTATTCATTTCAGCTTATGATCTGAAGCATTAAGAGAAAATAATCCTCCAGTTCTCTTTGTATGGAACAGAGAACAAATCTAGAGTTGGTTCTATTAGAATAGTTTACATTTTCCAGTACTTTGCTTGTCCGTAAAAGCATTGCACGGCGCAAGCATTTTATATTTTAAAGTTTTAATAGAGTTGAAATCACCGTTCCATATAATTTACAAAAGTGGTGAGCTAAAAACCACGAGGCAAGGTTTTGTATTAGAAACACAATGGAGGGCTAACAGAAGAGAGCTTTGTAATTACATACAATTTAATAAACGCATTTTGGTGCGTAAATAGATAAAACCGAATGCAAATGAAATATACGTTAGGAGAGAACGAAACAAACTTTCTAGTTACGGTGCAAAAGACCGCCAATTTCTACACTGAATTGAAGTAATAATCCCAAAATGGATTTCAGGTTATTTTTCTGTACGGTTTGATTTTGAGTGTTAATTAGGGCACATGAATTACATTTCACTAATTCACAAACGCAAAAGATGAAGAATACAGAACCTAGTCAGAAATACGATAGCTTAAGTGTACTTTTACATGAAATTGATTTGTTAGCGTTAGAAGATTTTTATTGGTTATTCTGTGTGTTTGTACAAATTGTAATTTAAGCCTATCATGAAGTATTATTAGGATATGAATAATAATTGTTAATCACTTAATTATTTTTATGCTCGACCATGCCGAAATGTAGTAATTATACACCTGGTAGCAGTACTTTAATGCATGTCATTAAAGTACACCTATTCATTAAAGTTCAGGTTTTCGAATATTCTCGGATATGCAATCGAAAGACAACTATCGAAAGATCACGGAGGCTGGAAATCCAATACTGTCGCAGAAGGTTATGTTCTGTTACTATAATAATTAGCGTTAATTGTAAATAATATTCAAATAAATTTAATTTGTCATCTCGTTTTTCAATGTCGAATCCAATTTCAAGGTTATATCAAGACTACAGTTTATCTTACTCTCTAGATTATATCAAGGTCGTCGACATTCGTTTCCCGGAAAAAATCAATACTTTCGCGTCTGCGCACATCTCACAATTTATGACGTAGTCTATTGCACTCACTCACATAACAATAACATGTATATTTATGAATAATTTCAAGTTATAAATATGGTCAAGCATAAAAAGTCGTATGAAACTTGCCTATAATGGTAATTAAGACGCTCGTATGAAAATTATGAAACTCGCTCGCGCTCGTTTCATAAACATCCTCGCGTCTTAATTACTACCATTATAGGCTCGTTGCATAATGTACTAATAATGTTTAGTCAGTATTACATTATAATATAAGCTTGTTAATGTGCATGAAAATGATTTTTTTTATTTAAGTATGACTATTAATATTACTATTTTTGTCATTCTTTCATTGTGTATTTCACTTCTGGTAGTGTGGAAGAGAAGGCCTCATGGCCTTAACTCTACCAGAATAGACAGACAGACAGACAGTCAGTCAGTCAGTCAGTCAGTCAGACAGACAGACATATAAATTAAATAAATAAATGAAATTAAATAATTAAATGAAATAAATAAGCAAATAAATAAATAAATAAATAAAATTAAATAATTAAATCAAATAAATAATAAAATGATAAAATAAAATAAATAAATAATTAACTAAATAATTAAATGAATAAATAATTAAATAAACAAATAATTGAACTTGTAAATAATTACACAAATAAATAATTAAACAAATAAATAAATGTTAAATGTTATGTTTTATTTAACGACCCTCGCAACTGCCGAGGTTATATCTGCGTCGCTGGTGTGCCGAAATTTTGTCCCGCAGGAGTTCTTTTATATGCCAGTAAATCTACTGACATGAGTCTGTCGCATTTAAGCACACTTAAAAACCATCGACCTGGCCCGGAATCGAACCCGCAACCTTGGGCATAGAAGGCCAGCGCTATATTAACTGAGCCAACCAGGCCGACACAAATAAATAAATAAACAAATAAGTAAATAAATAAATACATTACTAATTCAGTTAATTAAATAATTAAATTACATAAATAATTAAATAAGTAAATAATTAAATAAACAATTAAAAATAATTAAATAAAAAATAAAATAAATAATTAAATAATCAATTAAGTAAATAATTAAATTAATAAATAATTTAATAAATAAATAATCAAATAAACAATTAAACAAATAATTAAATAAATAATTAAATAAATAAATAATCAAATAAACAATTAAACAAATAATTAAATAAAAAATAAAACAAATAATTAAATAATCAATTAAATAAATAATTAAATTAATAAATAATTAAATAAATAAATAATCAAATAAGCAATTAAACAAATAATTAAATAAATAGTTCAATAAACAATTAGATAAATGAATAAATAATTAAACTTATAAATAATTAAACACATAAATAAATAAAGGAATGAATGAAAAAATAAATAAATAAAATAATTAAATGACATGAATAATTAAATAAAAAATAGAACAAATAATTAATTAAATTAATAATTAAATAAGTAAATAATTAAATAAACAAACAAATAATGAAATAAATAAATAGTTAAATAAACAATTAATAAATGAATAAATAATTAAACTTATAAATAATTAAATAAATAAATAAAAGAATGAATAAATGAATGAATAAGTAAATTAATAAATAAGTAAATACATAAATAAATAAATAAATAAGTAAGTAAATTAAATACTTAAGTAAATGACATAAATAATTAAATAAGAAATAAAAGGAATAATTAAAAATAATTAAGTAATTAATTAAATTAATAAATAATTAAAAACAATTAAATAAGCAATTAATTAGATTAATAAATGATTAAATAAATAAATACATAAATAAGCACATAAATAAACAAATCCATTTCTTTCAGGTATCGAACTCTTAAATGTCCGCAAAGAACACAAGAAGCACTAGTCTCATCGGTTTGCAGTAAGCACACAATGTTCTCCCTCCCTTGAATTCTCATGTCCATACCCGAATTCTTATTTGTAGGATATTTCATACAGATTAAAGACCAGGTCCTGCCGCATTTGTGTTGTTTATATTTTATGGTACACGAGAGGAAGAGTTCGAACTTCTCGGTCGCAAAGTACAGCAACAGCACTTGCAGCTACTTCCTTCCCAGGAGACCGTCTTCAGGGTTCGTGCAGTTTAAGGAAAACTTAACTCCGAGTTGGAGACTGCAAACCTTTCCCTTAATAAAAGGGGAACTGGCTGTAATCCGGTTTTAATCCAGCGATCCAACTGACGAAGTATTCAACAAGGCTCCGTGTACACAGCGGGCATAATGCTGTCGCGTTGCCGCGGTCCTAAGCCCTCACGTGAAAAGTAGACGACAAGGAATTCTTTCACACAATATGCCAAGTACAGTCGTGGCAGCTTACAAAGGATCCGACGGGAAGTTGGAAGATTGGAGGAGCCAAGTAGATGCAACAGCAAAGGACCAGACTATCGAGAAAAATCCAATATTTAGACTAGACTATGAAGCTAGCGGCCCATATTCATTTTCTAGCGCGAGCGAGAGATCTGCCTTGGTGGGAAGTTTTTGGATTTTGAATCGTCTTACAAATACACGAACATCGAATGTTCATAAAGGTCCCATCAGTATTTTTATTTTTATTTTATTGGGTTATTTTACGACGCTGTATCAACATCTAAGGTTATTTAGCGTCTGAATGAAATGAAGGTGATAATGCCAGTGAAATGAATCCGGGGTCCAGCACCGAAAGTTACCCAGCATTTGTTCGTATCGGATTGAGGGAAAAACCCGGAAAAAACCTCAACCAGGTAACTTGCCCCGACCGGGATTCGAACCCGGGCCACCTGGTTTCGCGGCCACGCGCTGACCGTTACTCCACAGGTGTGGACTCCCATTAGCAGGAAAAGCAAATTTTTATTTATTTAACTAGCTAGCTAGCTAGCGAGTACAAATTAAATTTATAAAACAAAAATATTTCTAGCCACTACCGTAAGAGCCAGGCTCGTGTACGGTGTGCTCTTAGTCAATAATATAACATAACATTTACAAGGACATCTAAATACTGTAAGGAACTTAATTCAAACCAATAAATAACACAGAAGAGAAAAAAAAGCAGAAGAAAGAGAAAAGGATAGAAAAACACATTTAATATAAATTGACAATCAGAAAGAAGCCAATGATATTCAATAAAAACATGAATATAGTCTACAGGAATAAAAGGTAAAAAAATACATTTGTTAATATTACATATTATGAATAATTTTATAAATTTGTTTTTTAAAAGCTTCAATTTTAAAATATTTCAAATTTGGAAAATAATTTGTAATTTTATTATGAAGTCTTGGGCCGAAACTAGCACCATGTTTAAGAGCTGAACTTGTATGACATTTAGGCTCAATTAATGGGAAAGCAGACTTTGTCTTCGAGTACGACATTCGTGTCGATTAGATTTATGTTTTATTTGATTTCTGTGATAGTAAGTTAATAAACTATATTTATAAATTTCTTCAATAGTTAATACTTTAAAATCTGTATAAATTAAATTTGTTGGGCAATTCATATTTTAGGTTAGAAAAATTTTTATTAATCTTCTGTGTAATAAATTTAATGGATTATGTACAGATGATTCTACTCCACCCCAATTTATTATACCGTATTGTATTAATGATTGTACTAAAGCTAAAAATATTATTCTCAATGCCTCCTTAATGATAAAACTTCGAAGAATAATGAATTTATAAATTGTCTTTCTTATACTTGTACACATGAAATCAATTTGTTTTTCCCAACGTAAATGCTGATCTATAATAATTCCTAAATATTTAACTTGTGTGGAACGTGTTAGATGTGGCCAATTGCAATAATTATTTGTTAATTCATTACATGAAATATTATGTAAGGAAACTTGTCTGATTCTTTACCAAGAACTACTCTTCAGGCCTACGTTGAACAATTGAAGTTTCAAACTACACTCAACTGAACTTCTATGAGAAGGCAGGTCAAAATACTTACTTACAAATGGCTTTTAAAGAACCTGGAGGTTCATCGCCACCCTTACATAAGCCCGCCATCTGTCCCTATTCTGAGCAAGACTAATCCAGTTCCTACCATCAAATCCCACCTCCCTCAAATCCATTTTAACATTAACCTTCCATCTATGTCTCGGCCTCCCCAAATATATTTTTCCCTCAGGTATCCCAACTAACACTCTATATGCATTTCTGGATTAACCTATACGTTCTACATGCCTTAACCTTCTCAAACGTCTGGATTTGATGTTCCTAATTACGATAGATGAAGAATACAATGCGTGCAGTTCTGCGTTGTGTAACCGCTATCACTACCGATACCACTACAACTATCACTATCACTACCACTACTACAGCTCAAATCATCGCCAATTCATCACAAAACGTACAATTCTGAGGAAGGCGTATTGTATAATTTGAAATAAACGCATGGAAGTGAACTTAATTTTGTGCGAGATCGTGCGTATTTGCTTGGTTTCCGCACGAAACCAATCAGTGGAAAGTCTAAAATTCCACATTCAGTATTCCCAACCTAACACACATAACAATTTCCCTCTTCTTACCGCTTAAGTGACATATTGATTTTACTGCTTTAGGCTTTTAACATATTATTTTTAGAGACGTTCAATATAGTAATAATTATAAATTGGAAACTTACCACTGAAATTTCACCTAAATTCCACTGTTAATTATTGTTTTTAAATATTTGCAAAAATTAAGTAAACTCTACAATTCCACTACAGTTACTGCATTCGTGATGCAAGTAACATTAAGGAAGCCGTGAAAAAATCAACAAGATTCCAGATGCCGATGTTATTAGTGCAATATGTTATATAAATAATATTGTTAGAATATTAAAATGAAAAATAAATCATTACATAACCTTACCGTTTGTTTTAAGTTCGCATTTATAGACTGGGAGGAAAAAAGACAAACGTATATCACGGCCTGCTGGAGTATAGTAAACACAGAAAACATTTTAAAGCAACAATGTTGAAGATAGATATTTTTGTTTTGCAAATTTGCCGCCATTGAACAGAAATCAAGATGGAGATTTCATTGCAACTAATTAGAAATTCCTCTTTCAGGTATGTGATAAATGATCTTCGCACAAAATAATGTACGATACACGAGCGGTATGTCTTCTTTCAATTCTCGGAAATTAAAAAAGCTCAACTACGTTTCGTTTTTTCAAACTTTTCATCGAACATGAAAACTTCAACATACTGCTCTTGTAACGCATATTACTATTACACTTTGAACTACTGTATTCCCATTTCTCGGATCAAAAGCAATAATTCTCTCCAACATACAGTACGTACATTTTCCAACGCCTGTTACGAGAGCAAGCAGCAGTTACTGGGAAGTGCAGTTTGCAAGTATCGCTGTTCCTTGTTTCAACTTAATTCGCCATACTTTCCGCATCAATGGGTCTCGAAACCGGAGCTCGGATATAAAAGTCCTGGCGCCAGGCCATATGAATGATTGAGAGATGGGTAAGGTTTATGTGCTTCTAGTCACATTTGGATTCGCAATTTACATCATTTTGTGCCCTACATCTACAGGCTGACTGTAGAGAACTACAAAGTGTCTTTAATGTCCATGTACTCTCGGTCGGCTTTTAAAGTCTTGACCCTAGACAGCTAGAATAATCACCGCTATAGAAGATTTCACGTTAAGAAAAAAGCGTTGCGCATATGGGGCTATTCCATCAAATGACCTGTTGCCATAGAAACGCCTGCCTACCACATAGCTTGTACAGGGACATAATTTTATTTTTACTAACATTTCTAATATTAACTTGCCTATACCTCTGGATCAACGCCGTTTGCTAAACGCTTCCACGACTGGAGTTCGATGATACTGGTATAATATACAAACAAATCACTTTACTAGGTATAGGAGGGAAGAAAAGTAGTTCATCAATTTACGTAAACTATGAAATGTCGCGCTTTTGAGTTTGATAATTTTCATTAGGTTTTTGTTTAATCAAAATACAGTACAGTATTAACAATGAATGTTTTTACTCACGAACTGAGCTGTCCATGTGGACGTATTCATTATGCAGCGTATATTATACTGTCTACAGCACATTAGCGTACACTATAGAGAATGAAGTTAAATTGAAAAATAATTATAATATGGATATTTAAACACATTTTTGAAAATGGTGGCCGTTCATTTCGATACAGGCTTCTGTTCTAATGTGCATATTATCGCACTATAGACTATTTGTACCTAATCCCAATTACCAGTTTCGTCCTTCGTACTAGTAACTCATGTTGAAATAATTCTGTACCTACTCTATAAAAGAGTACCTTACGTACTGTAAATTCAATCTTCACTTCTGTCCTGTTGGAAAAGATAAAATTACTCAGACATACTATCTACTGTCCGTCCAAGTGGTTATGTCGTAGGGTCGTAGAAAGGGAGGAAATCACGTGACAGTTAATTACTTAACGAAGTTCTTTTATTTAAGTTATTTTAAACAGTTGTATAATATTACGTAGACGTCCAAATCCTAACAGAAATTAATGTTCTCAGAAAAGAGCTAAGACAGCCCAGCCACCAGCTGGCGAATAAAAGCTGGTGGGGGGGAAACCGGGATACGACGTAGGCAAATGGACGACAGTACCTGTGCGAAAATGATTCAATATTGAAAGCTCTTTCGTCACTGGAAAACGCGAACATATTTTTGGATCGTACTGTTTACTACGGGGCGGCCGGGTAGCTCAGTTGGTAGAGCAGCTGGCTACAGACTGAAAGGTCCGGGGTTCGATCCCAGGTGGTGACAGGAGGTTCACTGAGCCTCCTATAAAATTGAGTACCGGCTCTTTCCCGGGGGTAAAAGGCGGTCAGAGCGTGGTGCCGACCACACCACCTCATTCTAGTGCCGGGGTCATGGAAAGCATGGGGCTCTACCTCCATGCCCCCAAAGTGCCTTCATGGTATGTTACGGGGATACCTTTACCTTTACCGTTTACTACGACCGTAAGGCTACTATGACTGTATATGCGGTCTTGGATCTGTGTGGAGGAGGGTTGAACTTCATTAGTAGGTACAATAAAAATTGAAGTAAAAATAAAATGATGTCCCTGTACAATGTATTAGGCAAGGCCCATAAAATCAATGTTTTTTTTTTAATCTTCTATAGATGGTCGGAAAATATGCATAATGACTGGTAGGGGAGAGTGGGGCTAACGTACACAGTGGGTAATGGTATACACGTCAGAAACCAACGACAATAATTCAATCTTTTATCCTTATCTGGTTCCTGTAGCTGATGAACAACCGTAACCCTATATGGCTTTAGGCTCTCTGACACATTGAGTAGGTGTACCCTGTCTCCTGCGACAAACGTCTTAATGATTTTTTGGGTGACTGCTCCAGTCGTGCTCTTACGTTCAACAACAGCCGTGGGAAGCCTAGATGAACGATGCTTGCCCTTTTCACTCACCAGAGATCCGGTTGTTTCCAATTTGTTTACCAGTCCCAGTATTGTGTTTCTTTTGGGAGGATTGCGAACACCAAATTCTCTCTGGTATGCCCTTTGAGTAGCTGTAATTGAATTCGTAATCCAGTATTGCTTCACAAGGAAGAGTCGTTGATTTAATGTGTACTGCATTTTCACGTTGACACAAAATGTCGAAAACAGCTGCCAACAATAGGAATAAAACAGAAACATCTGTGCATCTAGTGACTTATTTTCGTTGGTTTCAGACGTTCATTGTGCAAAATCCTGCCATATTGTCCATCACATGGTTCACAGATGAGGCATGGCTCCATTTATCCTGTTATGTGACGACCGAATTATTTCCAGGAACCTGTGGCCACCGAGATCTCCGGATTTGACAACGCCGGACAACATTTGCTATAGATTTAAAATTTAAGAGGCATGATGGGGCCGATAAGCTAATTACTATAAATGACAATTAAAATTTATTACATGTGCCGTCTATGCTTATCCTTATTTAACAAATATATCGGTTATACAATATTTTGCTACATAATATATCTACTTAAACGTTTTCGGCTCTATGGAGCCATCATCAGAAACAAGTAAGCCCATATGTATGGTGTGAGTACACAATATATGTTGCCGTACAAGTAAACTCAATTGATATTAAAATTAAAATGACATGTTTCTATGTAAAATCAATAATTGTATGGCAGAAATTACAATATAAATACAAAACGGCTCTATGGGTCGTAATAAAATATTACAATTGCTGATGATAAAATTAACTAAAATACTTTTAAATTGTAAAGATCAGAATTAATAGTCGTCCAGTTTGATGGTTATGTAGCTTTCCATATTTGGTAGGAGCTGGGGCATGTGAATTATTAAGATCTTGGCATTAATAGCATTGAGATATGTATATACTTTGTTCTGGTAACGAGCATCATTGAAAAATTTTTGAGTATAGATATTACATTTGATACTTTCTTCCCCACAGCTGTTGCCCCATCAAACTGGACGACTATTAATTCTGATCTTTACAATTTTAAAGTATTTTAGTTAATTTTATCATCAGCAATTGTAATATTTTATTACGGCCCATGGAGCCGTTTTGTATTTATATTGTAATTTCTGCCATACAATTATTGATTTTACATAGAAACATGTCATTTTAATTTTAATATCAATTGAGTTTACTTGTACGGCAACATATAGTGTACTCACACCATACATATGGGCTTACTTGTTTCTGATGATGGCTCCATAGAGCCGAAAACGTTTAAGTAGATATATTATGTAACAAAATATTGTATAACCAATATATTTGTTAAATAAGGATAAGCATAGACGGCACATGTAATAAATTTTAATTGTCATTTATATTTGCTATAGAGGTAAATAATCTCCCAAAATTCCTCTACATTTTAGGTATAATAAGTTGTCGCTAGCACAATTCGTTTTGAAACAATTAATGAAAGAAATGTGTCGGTTCTATATAAATCACTCTGTATAACAGAAACTGTTCATTACAATAGGAATTATTGTAAACCATGGTCACCGTTTCTTTTTTCGGATGATAACGCAAACAACTGCCAAGAATACTTTATGAAAACGGTTGTGAGAATTTTACGCAAGTTTGTATACAGTTCCTTTTCACTTTGCGAATACCGGATATTGCGTTCAGCTGTAACAATAAATATTAGCTTAGGAAACGTCATGGATGCGCCATTATCTTCAGACGATAAGCTCCAACCTCTTATTTACACATTTCTTATGACTGCCAGTGTTATGAGAAGGCAACAGCTTTTCTGCCTCCCTCCATCCCAAGCCCCAACCTGTGAATGTTACCCACAAAACTTGTTTCCATTGTATGAAAAAAGGGCATAACGGAGACGTAAATATATGCGAGCAGCACCTGAGGAGATACAGGGACATCACTTTATTTTTACCAACATCTTTAACATTAACCTGGCTATACTCGGAAACACTGCTGCCCTCTTCCATTACAGGAGTTTGATGTTACTAGTGCAATATGTAAACAAATCATTTTACTACGTATAGGAGGAGAGAAAAGTAGTGTATCTATTTATGTTGTAGGGAAATACGATATTACGATTTTCAGTTTGATTATCACTTTTACGGAATTTATCAAAATACAATAGAGTAGTAACATTTTTTTTTTCAAAAACTCAACTTTTCAGGCGGCTATATTCGTTATGTAATGTGTACTTTATTTAGCATATTAATTATTGATGTTAACATACAATATAGAGAGTGCATTTAAATTGAGGGGGTCATAAGTAAAGGGCTGTAAGTGCACTTAAGTTACTTTTGAGAAAATGGGGATTAAATATTTAAGCTTTCGTAAAACCGGTGAAATTTTTATTTCAATTTTAATGTGTGATGCGATTAAAATATCCCTTTGCCACTAAAATTTTAGATACTTTTGCTTACACTGGATGCACTTAACTCATGTTATTACAAATGTCACTAGCATTCCTTTGCTTCTAGCCACCTCAATTCAAAATAAGCTAATCTGAATTTTTAAACAAGTTGCTGAAAATGGTTGCCGTTCATTACAATGCAGGCTTCAATTCTTTACGCATATTATTAAAAACATTTTGAATCATATCCTCTGAAATTCAATTTATCGTTTCTTCAATATAATTTTTAGTACGATATTATTAATATAGGTTATAGAAAACGCAACCATATTTCTGAAACACACTATACACTGCAGTGTTTACTTCACTGCTTGAAGACTTCGAACGCAACAGCGGCCGTAAGTTTGTGTGTCTGACGGGAGCAAGGACATTAGTGAAGGGGTGAGAGTGAAGTACATTCAGAAATGCAGGTACAATAAAAATGCAAGTAAAAATAAAATTATGTCCCTGTACATAATATTCTAGTCTAGAGGATCCGGGTTTGTTTCCCAACAATTAGAAATCGAGACCTGAGTGTACATATTCCGCTTTTTGGGTTTGTACTGTATTGTCTGAAACTGTATCTTTGCACGTGATAATTACTTAAACAAGATGCTCAGTGGTCAGTGAAATACTGATGCCTATCATCATCATCATCATCATCATCATCATCATCATCATCATCATGAACAACATGGTGAACCAAAGACCAGTTCCGATTACAGAAGTTTATTTTCCCATCTTGTTCGGCCCGGTTGGCGCAGTTGGTAGAGTGCTGTCCTTCTGTGCCCGAGGTTGCGGATTCGATCCCGGTCCAGGTTGATGGCGTTTAAATTTGCTTAATTTATTTATTTTATTTATTATTTTGCTAATAATTATTACATAACATATAATATAGACAGAAAAAACTTTAGCTCGCCCCTGAAAGAGGAGAACTCGTGCTCAGGGGCGGATTCCTGAATTGAAATTAATAAGTATACAACACAATTTGTCTTATGTCTACTATGCAATTATAGTATATAAATTTAAATTTACAATTTTTCAATTTTTATAAAATCCATACGTAACTTTTTAAATTTAATACTAGAACTATTAGAATTGACAAGATTAGGATATTTAAATATAAATTTGTTATATATTCTTGGGCCTAAATTACTACTATGAATAAATACTGTAACAGTGTTGCATTTTGGTTCAAACAATCTTAAAGAATTCATACCTTTTGTTTCATAACTATGAGAATACAATTAAAAATTATTTCGATTTTTATGTATGAATTTTATTAATACAATATAATAAATTTGTCTTATGTTAAGTACATTAAAGTCTAAAAACAAATTTTGAGATGGAAAATCAATAGGTTTATGAAGGCATATTTTAATTATTTTCTTCTGTAATAAATAAAATGGATTAAAATTGGATTTAAATGAGCTACCCCATCCTATAATTCCACACATTATTACCGATTGAAATAAAGTTAAATATATTGTACGTAGTAAACTTATTGACAAGTAATTCCTCAATAAAACAAAATAATATATTATTTTACGTGATTTATTACAAAGGTAATTAATGTGTTGGTTCCATTTTAAATGATTATCGAAAATTATGCCTAAATATTTAACTTCAGAGGACTCTTTAATAATCGGACATTTACACTGTATAAGACAATCAGAATTATGTGATTTAATACTTAATACAGATGTAGGAGGTTTGTTACATTTTTCAGATAATGAGAATGGAATAATTATGGTTTTATTTTCGTTGATAGAAAGGTAATATATGCTACACACAATCCGTGGGAACTATTGTACAGATAGAGCATGCGGCGTGCGTATGATGAAAGTGTAGGATGAGCGAATTGTACGAGTATGTCGCTGATATTGGAATAAAAATGCAGTGATACAGTGAGTCATTAAGAAAACAATAAAACACATTTTATTTCATGTTAGCAAAATCCACAAACACTTAAGTCTGGAGAAACTGAAAAAAGCTATGCGCCTCAAACCGACATGTGGATATGAAATAAAAGTTTAACGTAAGTACATAAACAAACAAAATGAATCTCTCGAGATTATACATTTAAGAATTAAGATTTAATTTAAGAACTCCTTAAGAAATGCCCGTTTCTGCGGCCAATCTCTTTAAAGACTTACGAGGACTCTTCTGCATTTTTTCTTTTAGATTCACAATTAAATCTTCTGTTAGTTTGTTAGCCTTTCCAACATAACTTTTCCGTTCTGTGCATCCGGTTCCTCTAAATTTACTAACCAAATTATTAAGATTTCTGCCGAAGTTTTCAGTGATTACATAATCAGTAAAACGAGAAACAAACTGTTCTTCAAAGTCTTCAATATTATCCTTCCAGTTTCAGTCTCCATTCTTGAAGCATGCTTCAATAAGAAAAGCTCTCTGTTGCACAGAAAAAACAACCGTGTCTTCGAAACACACTATACCGCCACAGTCTAGCATATACAGTCACGAAGCTTGAGTTGTGAGGGTGCTAGGAACAAAAGACTGTGCAGGTACTATTTCACATTGTCTGTAATGAGGCGATAGTAGCGATCCTAGTGGTTAGCAACTATGTATGGATGCATATTTAGTACGTATTGAGCTTCGTGACTGTATGGGCTATTCCATATGAAATCGATCAGTAAAAAACCTCGCAATTTTTTAATACTCTAATTTTTTCCCTATTTATACAAGGTGCTGAAGAGAGTGCATTTTCAAAAATATACTATCGAAGGTCAAACGGTTTTCGTACTATTGAGCGATAAATTTAGCGTATTTTATGAAAACAAGCCTCTTTCAGCGCTCAGAACTCTGGAACCATTTACTGCAGAACATTGAACGGGAGCTCATTTTGAAGCTGACATTTGGTAGGTTATGTTAAGAAGTAATCCTTATTTTTATTGTATACAGAGAGACAGATAATCTGATTTTACTTACTTTTAGGCTTTCTGCCCATTTGTAAAAATGTAAAAAATATTGAGAAAAAAACTTGCATTATTAAGAGGGATTCGGCATTGTTTGTTTAGTGGTACGGCGATAAGTTTCGAGGGTATTAAATAAATTATTTTCATACGCCTAGACTTGAACGGCGCAGTACCGCTCGCACTGGCCGAGAGATGAAGATAAGCGAGCATTGGGCGTCATTTTACTCCTGTGTTTATGAAAACTTGTGATAAAGCTAGCTCAGTCATGACTGCTAGACGACACATCACGTGTTTGTCTCCTGGTCTTGCTTGTCTCGACTACCTACAGTCAGCTGGTTGGTTCACGCACGTACTATTTATTTTTTTTATTTGATTTTTCAATACTTTCTTATCAACGGTGCACCAGTAAAAAATATGTGTTTATTTGTACTTTCAATGCGGAATCTAACCATATATTTTAAAAATATTTTTTCGTGGGCAAAGGCGTCTTAATGAAGAATAATATAATTTCTCCATTTCCATAAAAAGTAAGAAAAACTGTTTACATGTCAATATAAACTTTAATTTCTCAGCATCAAAATAAACCATGATTTTGATCATTGGGTGAAAGGGTTTCGGAGCCACAACAGTTTAAAGTTGCTAATTTTTATGAAAATATGATGAATTTAAATATTTTTAATTTAAACACTATGAAGTTTTGATGCCTCAAACTTTGCACAAAGCATTGTATCACAGTTCTCTACGTACGAAAAAAGTTTCATTGCATTTAAAAATTGCAAGGTCAATTTTCTCTATATTTCGGTCGATTTGAGAAGGAATAGCCCGTATATACAGGGACATCATTTTATTTTTACTTCAATTTTTATTGTATCTGAGTTTTTGAATGTACTTCACTCCCACCCCTTCTACTAAGGAAGTTCCAACTCCACACAGAACCAAGACCGCAGATAGTAAGCAGTACTGAGTTACTGAGTATAGTACGTTCCAGAAATATGTTCGCGTTTTCCAGTGACGAAAGAGCTTTCAATATTGAATCATATTTTCGCACAGGTACTGTCCGTTTGCCTACGTCGCATCCCGATTTCCCCCACCTGCTTCTGCTCGCCACTCTGTAATAGCTGGGCTGTCTTAGCTCTTTTCTGAAAACATTAATTTCTCTTAGGAATTGGAAGTTTACGTAATATTATACAGCTGTTTAATTTAACTTAAATAAAAGGGCCTCGTTAAGTAATTAACTGTCACGTGATTTCCTCCCTTTCTACAATCCTGCGGCATAACCACTTGGACGGACAGTAGATAGCATGTCTGAGTAATTTTATATTTTCGGGTCGGGCAGAAGTGAAGATTGAATTTACAGTACGTAAGGTACTCTTTTATAGAGTAGGTACAGAATTATTTCAATAGTCTATAGTGCGATAATATGCACATTAGAATTGAACGGCCATCATTTTCAAAAATGTGTTTAAATATCCATATTATGATTATTTTTTTAATTTAACTTCTTTCTCTAAATTGTACGCCAATGTGCTGTAGACAGTATAATATACACTGCATAAGGAATACGTTCGTATGGATAACTTAGTTCGTGAGTAAAAACACTTATTCTTAATACAGTACTGTATCTTGATTAAACAAAAACCTAATGAAAATTATCGAACTCAAAATCGCGATATTTGGTATTTTACGTAAATGGATGAACTACTTTTCTTCCCTCCTATACCTAGTAGAGTGATTTGTTTGTGTTTCACGCCAGTATCATCGAATTACAGTCGTGGAAGGGGACGGAAAACTATGTTTCCGGTTCTCTAAAGGTATAGCCAGGTTAATATAAAAATGTTAGTAAAAATAAAATTATCTCCCTGTACATCTTGATGTTATTGCCAGGAATCGAACCAGGGTTTACTGGAATTATTGCTACAGAAGCTATCACTTGAGACATAGCAGAGAATCGTGGGTTATTGAGTTCAATAATTCTATCTTTGCATAAACCGTGTAGCCCACATAAATCTGATGTAGCCTCCCGTGTTGTTCATATCGTGATAAACGCGGCAGGCCACAAAGCTCGTCCTCCTCGGGAAGGAAGTACAGCTGTCCGCAACATGGCGGCTCAATTAATTATTTCACCAACGCAATACATTTACAGACCAAAAAATGCGACAGCGGGGAAGAAAAGCGGTTTTATCCAGTCCGTTACATGAATTAATGGCATGAATATAAATATGTTTGGCATAAAGATACAACATGTTTCGGCACTGAAACATCAAGAGAATATTTTCAATGTCATTATCAGTGATCGACTTTTTTACCACTTTCACCTTCAGGTACGGGGTTAAAGGGTTTAGATCTGTCCGAGCATTCGGATTAGAACGTTCTGATAACTTTTACTTGGTTATTTAAACGACACTCTATCAATTACTTGGTTATTTAGCTTCGATGGAATTAATATTTGAGGAGAAAAATTCGCTCCGGCGCCGGGGATCAAACCCGGGTCCTTGGTTCTACGTACCAAGCGCTCTTACCACTGAGCTACGCCGAATTCAATCAAAATATTAATTGTCAATATTACAGATATTATTCTGTAGGAAAAATTAATAAATCCATAATATTCTCACAGTTAGCAGTGCATATAACTGCGGAATCCCGGCCAAACAAGTCACTCAGCTGAGTGCGCTCCTAGTATAATGGCAGTTGACATTGGACAAAAACGTCAACACATATGCCTAACTTGGAGTCAGGCCACAAAGGGAAACATTGAAGGAGGAGAATTCGATCCGGTGCTGTGGATTGAATTCGGCGTAGCTCAGTGGTCAGAGCGATCCCCGGCGCCGGAGCGAATTTTTCTCCTCAAATATTAATTGTCAATATCACAGATATTATTCTGCAGGACAAATTAATAAATCCATAATATTCTATGGAATTGGTGGTTGATTTTTGGCGAGACGAGGCCGAGGATATTACCTGACATTCGCCTTACGTTTGGGCAAAACCTCGGAAAAAACCAAACAAGGTAATGAGCCCAAGCGGGAATCGAACCCACGCCCGAGCGCTGATCCAGATTAGCAGGAAAATGAGGTACCGCCTGAGCTACGCTAGTAGCTCTAAGAATAGTTTCTTATAATACGTTACAAAGTAAAGTTTATAAAGCTATTTCTGGATTTAAAAATATAATTCTAATAATTTTATTGTTAACGTAAAAATATTTCCTACCCAATTGTTTTTAGTACTAACGTTCAGTTTTCAGATATAGTATTTAAATGTGACAACTTTAATCTTAACCTCTAATTGAGGTTATCAGGCAGTACATCTCACTTGACGATATGTGTCAGAGAAAGAACAATTGAATCCTCTAGATTCAAAACTCCCTAAGGACCATTTTGTTGAGAACTGAGTTGAAGAGTCCACTGCAAGAATGATGGATGTCACTTTCTTGTCGAAAATGAACAAAGACTGTCAATGCATAGCTTAAGACATATAGAATGTACATAGAGAGTTATATGGCATTAACACTGATAGTCATTGTCCAGTAATGATCGGAAAATCACAGTTAAGCTTTGAGCGCTAAGCATTTCAAACTTTCAATTGCTTCTCCTGAAAAATGTATTCCAAATGACATCCATCATTCTTGCAGTGGACTCTTCAGTTATGCCCAAATATTTGCTAAGAATGTATTTTAATGATTTATATAGTTTTAATTCAAAACTCCACTGAATTTAAACCAAAAAGTTTGTTAAAAGTCAATGTTAGATTGAAAATTCCCTTTATTAGCCAGAAGATACTGTCAAAATCCTTTAATTTGTAAAAGTAATTATAGAGAAATATCTATGGGATTCAATTGTTTGTATACATCTGAAGTCTGACTAGTATAATATGTAACCAGACAGCAATGTATTCAACGAAGGGGAAAGGAACATGTCACCTTACTTCATTATTTTTATTATTTTTTTAAATTTTATTTTAGTAGATTATTTTACGACGCTTTATCAACATCTCTGGTTATTTAAAGCCTGAATGAGATGAAGGTGATAATGCCGGTGAAATGAGTCCGGGGTCCAATACCAGTTATCCAGCGTTTGTTCATATTGGGTTGAGGGAAAACCCCGGAAAAACCTTAACTTGCCCCGAACGGGAATCGAACCCGGGCCACCTGGTTTCGCGGCCAGACTCGCTAACCGTTACTCTACAGGTGTGGATCTTACGTCATTATCTCTTGAGTTAGTTCCCTCATGAGTGATGCCTTATTGATGTCACTTATGAGGTTCAAACCTGTCTTCAGACAGTTTACTAAAAAAACAACAGCTTCAATCTTAAATGTCCCTTAAAGACTATTTTTCTTGGTGTCATACTCGATAATGATATTTCATATTGATGACTTTCGTATTAAACTTTATGAGGTATGTTTTGGTATTAGATGTCTTAGGAATATTTTGAGTTGTAATAGTATATTACGATACAAGATTGGGAAGTACGTTTTACAAAATCAAAGAAAAGTCTGTAATTTACATCACAAACGTGTATTGTACAGTATTTTATTCCACAACAGCCTATATTTCGAAAATAATATTTTAAAAAATATTAATATATAGGCCTAATACCTAGGTATGTTAAGACTATGAACATCTGACTTATTCTCAGCAAGACGTTTGTCATATATGTCGGTAGATGGCAGGTGTAGTTCTAATTACCCCCCGTGTAGTGGCCGGGATTGAAGAATAGTCCCTCTGTAGCCCATGCATGTCGTAGAAGCGACTATTTTTTAATTTTATTTGGTTATTTTACGACGCTGTAGATGTTGATCTAGATTATTTGGCGTCTGAATGAAATGAAGGTGATAATGCCGGTGAAATGAGTCCGGGATCCGGCACCGAAAGTTACCCAGCATAGAAGCGACTAAAATTGGGTACCCAGTGCCTAGGGGTAAAGCCGGGTTACCCTGTCCCAGAGGTTATAAATATAGAACCTGGTCCTCCAGGTTGGGGGTGGGCGTGAGGCTGACAACCCCACCCTATCAAAACTTAAATGTTATGAAACCTCAACGAATGGAAGCCGGGACGGAAAACAAGATCGAAGGACATGGAGAAGCATCATTGGGGCGGTCAATGCTGGAACTCGGCTGTAGAACCGAAGAAGAAGAAGAAGAAGAAGAATTTCTAATTACAACCTTGAAGCAGTTATTTGTATTATTTCAACATATTGCATTTCACTCATCAAAATAAGCTTCTTCAAAATAAGCTATATAGTTACCACATCTCATCGATATCACATTATCGATACGGTACTCGCAACATCGATTACAGATCTCAATATGTATGGGGCCTTCAGAAATGAAATTATTGTGCTGTAAGACTCATCGAGTCAAGGGTGACCTTTGTCAATCATAGCCTGGGGATGATAGCAAGAAAACTGTACTGTTAGCCATATCCATTTTGTCCGCATATCGACATCAACTTAAGATAAATTTCTCCTTCACGTTTATTTTTTTGTACAAGCTCTTTTAATTGCTTCCTTTCCAATTAATTCACCGCTTTAAGAACGGGTATAAATCTTATCTTACACCCATATCATTAAAACCTTGTAGAATTAAAAGAACCTCAGATACATTGAACTTCTCTTAAGTTAATGAAGTTTTTAATGAAAGGGATTCAATGCTGTGACCCAATTGCTAGTTTTTGTCACCGAGGATTCATTGAACACGTCTTAAATTTCCAGCAGGAAATTGGAAGTGGAACCGTCTCTTTAAGATATTTGCATGTTTTTGTGGTCCATGGAGCTTTTCATCCAGTGTTGTTTACACAACGGACACTATTTTTCCAAGCAGTGTCGCTACAGTGTCTGTGTCCCACAACATTAATCTGTGATTGGTTGCTTACCAATCATCATCATCATTACCGTAACCACAATCGACACCACCAGCATCACAATCGTAATCAAACCAAAAAAATTATCATCACAATAACAATTGAATGGTGAATTTGCAAAACGACTTAAGTCCCTAGAAGCAGTGTTGAGAAAATTAAAAAAAAACTGTTTTTAGCCTCGCTGAACCATATATTGTTACAATATAATTCTTTATATGTAAGAGAAATAGTATTATTATAAAAATTTATACGTTTGTATTCTTCTTCAGGTCGTAAAAAATTTAATTATCTTGAGGACTTAAGTTGTTCTGCAAATTAACTTCAATCCTGCATCATAATTATTAGGTTACTGACACATAAACATGTTTAACTAAATGTATTTATACCAAAATCATAAAATAACCTTATTGCAATTTTTGAACAACATTATTTTGAACAATTTATTAATCACAAGAGCACAGACAACTCTTAGGAGTGTTATAACGAGACCACAACTTAGTTTCTTTTTTTCATTTCTTAGTTGTCTCTCATGCTAAAATGTTTTCGTAAAATGTATACACGTCTTCTTCATCAGGAATGTACTTTAGCATTTTACGAATATCTTTAATTTTGGTTTCATTAATCGGGGATAAACCACTGTGTCGGAAAGTGTGGAGAAAGAATGATGCTGAAAATGATCAAGAAGTAGAAAGGGAATTGGTTGAGTCACTGGCTGAATAGAACTGCCTACTGAAGGATGCACTGGAAGGAATGGTAAACGTGAGATAAGTTCGGAAAAAATTACCAATGACAACAGACAAAAAACAATTTGTCAGCCGAGTGTATGATTAAAATTACATTTTATGTAAGTTTCTTCAGTACTTGATAGGAAAAACAACTTAAGTCCAGGACTAAAGTCGTTTTACTCCTTAACCAAATATTCTGCTGCTAATAAAATCTATACAAAAGTCGTAGATTAAAGTCATTCTGCTACTAAACGATGACCCTTGCACACAGTAACATAATCATGCTCTGAACTCAAAACCCCCAAAATGTGGACTTAAGTCGTTTTGTAAATTCACTATTCAATTACTGTGAACACATACAGTCATCAGCACCAACAACATGATAACAAGGGCGACCGAAATCATAGTCAACAGTACTACCAAACTTACAATCAATATCAACACTACAA
Organism: Periplaneta americana; assembly: GCF_040183065.1. NCBI lineage: Eukaryota > Metazoa > Arthropoda > Insecta > Blattodea > Blattidae > Periplaneta > Periplaneta americana. The sequence goes on from NC_091120.1 coordinate 12,246,630, forward strand.
TGCAATCATCAGCACCAGCAAAATAATTCACCAGCAACACCAAAGCAACAGTCACCAGGACCATAATCGCAATCACCAGCATCACAACAATGAAGCGACATTCACAAATTAGTCTCAATAGCAAACGTTCTGATTGGGGCAGATAAAAAAGTTAATTTTTTTTCTTCCACCATGTTAACATGTTAATAATGTCAAAAAAAGTGCTTATACAAATTTTGGCCACTCGACCGCAATTACGAGGCAGTCCAGAAAGTGATTTTCCCTGGTGCCGTTTATAGAAAAAAGCACAATTGCATGGAAAGATTTATTGAAACAGATACAGCAATTGTTGCGCTATTTGTCAACATATCCCCCACTGAAATTGAGACATTTCTCATACCATGGGATCAATTTTTGTGTCTTAGAAGTCAGCCGCCTCAGATCGGAACCAGCGTTTGACTGCGTCTGCACCTCTCTCTGTCGATGCCATGATATGAGAAATGTCTCAATTCCGGTGGGGAATATGTTGAAAAATAGCTCAACAATTGCTGTGTCCGTTCAAAAAAACTTGTGCAATGGAATTGTGTTTTTTTTTCTGTTAACGGCCCCTGACGAACTTATTTTTTACTGCCCTCGTAATTGCGGTCGAGTGGCCAAAATTTGTATAAGCACTTCTTTTGGCATTATTAACATTGTGGAAGAAAAAAAAATTAACTTTTTTATCTGCCCCCATCAGAACGTTTGCTTGTCAGACCATTCACTCAAAGGCTATCGTACGTGTATTTTATCACTTCAAGATAGCAGAAATAGCGATTAAAATCAAATGAGTGGTCGCCCAGGTCTATAACTGCTCTCGATACTGCATGAATGTCCACAATTTTTTTTATTGTCAGTCACAATTTTATCATTCATTCCATTCATTCATTGTTCTGCCCAAGGGCAGGTATTTCACTGCAAACCCAGCTTTCTCCAATCTTTTCTATTGTCTGCCTTCCTCTTTGTCTCCTCATATTATTCATATATCTTAATGTCGTCTATCATCTGATATCTTCTTCTGCCCCGAACTGTTCTCCCGTTCACCATTCCTTCCAGTGCATCCTTCAGTAAGCAGTTTCTTCTCAGCTAGTGATCCAACCAATTCCTCTTCATCTTCCTAATCAGTTTCAGCATCATTTTTTCAATACCCATCTTTCCAACACAGCTTCATTTCTTATTCTGTCCACTTCACACGCTCCATTCTTCTCCGTATCCACATTTCAAATACTTCTATTCGCTTATCTTCACTTCGTCGCAATATCAATGTTTCTGCCCTTTACAATGCCACACTCCATATAAAGTACTTCACTAGTCTCTTCTTTAATTCTTTTTCCAGAGGTCCGCAGGAGACGCTCCTTTTTCTGCAAACTTATTATTGTATTAAATATATCAATATGATAAAGGCATATAATAAATTATAAATATTTTACAATGGACATTTTTGTCTTATTTAGCATTATCAGATGTCTGTGTGAAAGTAAAATATAGTATTGTTAATGTAATAGATATTGCTTTCACACAGAAATCTCACGATGCCAAATAAGGCCAAAACGTTCAATGTCAAACATTTGTAATATGTTTGTATGTCTTTATCATATTGATATATTTAATACAATGATAAGTTTCTGACTGACAATAAAAAAATTGTGTACATATTTATTAGTTATTCTGTCGCCTTTCGTAATAAAATAATGACGTAACTATGACGTAGTTCTATGACAGTTGTATTGATATACACGACATGTATAGTGATTATTTGTAAGAAATTTACATAAGACTTATATAGTCAACAACTCGTTTCTAAGGCTGTTAAACGTCTGTATAAGAATTTTTATTAGTAAGGCTATAAAAGGACACTTAGAACTGTTTAAAAATATTAGAAACTCTTTAAAAAAAACAATATTCAAGTAGAATTCTGAAATAGGCAACAAAATAAACATCTTAACAATTAGATAAGTCAACTGGACATTAGAATTGCATCTATACTAATAATAAATCTGTAGCCGAAATTTTTCTGGTAATTTTCGATTTTCCAAAAATAATTGGTCCTAACATATATAATTAACCACCCTGAAACCGAAAATCGCTTTTTTGAAATTATTGTTTGTATGTCTGTCTGTCTGTCTGTCTGTCTGTATGTTTGTTACCTTTTCACGCGATAATGGCTGAACGGATTTCGATGAAAATTGGAATATAAATTAAGTTCGTTGTAACTTAGATTTTAGGCTATATGTCATTCAAAATACATTATTTAAAAGGGAGGTTATAAGGGGGCCTGAATTAAATAAATCGAAATATCTCGCTTATTATTGACTCTTGTGAAAAATGTTACATAACAAAGTTTCTTTAAAAATAATTTGCGATAGGTTTTATTCCTTGAAAAATTTTGATAGGACTGATATTTAATGAGATAAATGAGTTTTAAAATTAAAATAACTGCCATCTAAGTCCGTGTAATGAATTAAAAAACAAATGACTTCGTCTATAAGGGGCCTTGGACAGCAACAATCGAAAGCTATGGAAGATAGCCTACAGATAATGTTTCTGCGTTTCTATGAAGTAATATCGGAAGCTAAATTAACCGATTTGTATAATTAATTATTAATTCACCATTGGAAAGTGTAGTTTCTCTAGATGGACATAATGCTATAATGTTATTACAGTAACATCTGAGTGAATCGAGGACAGGTAAGATTAAAACAGATTCTTATGCACAGAAAACTTGATAGGCTATTCTGTATATTCGTTTCCTGTATTTCCTAAACTAATTTTCATGACCAAATGAGTGGTCTCTGGATCAAAATGATCGCATTTTAATTTTTTAATTCAATTTAAATTAAGTAACATAATACACGATTTATCCTTCTATCAAACACGAATGTTCCCTGGATCAAATTTCCTATTTTAATTATGTAATTACTTTATATTTATTTCTAACGGGTGCAGCGGAGCGCACGGGTACGGCTAGTATCAAAATAAAAAGAATATTTATAAAACATCTCTGATGATGTTCTTCTGTTCTTACATTTCAGGCCGGACATAATATTTTCTTCCTCTGCATGAATACATCCCTTGACAATGGTATAAAAACGAAGTTGCTACGGTGAAGTAAAACCAACTATCAGACTTATTCCTGTCTTCGCCAAAGTCCGCTATGTCCACACTTCTTTCGCCAAAGGATTATCTGCCTCGCTTCACAAAAGGCAACATTCTTCTTCTATTCTGGTGTAAATTTTTTGACAATATTTTGGTTCCCGTAAAACCCGACTTAAAATAGGATTAGCGGACTCTATTGGGCTGAAAATGTAAAGCCGGATTTCCTCTGTGAATGGAAAGGAAGGTAATAGCTAGTTATCGCGACGGAAGAAAGAAACCTGCAGAGCACTGCATTCAGATGAAAAGATACGTATAGAAATCAGTTCCCTCAATATGCCCATTGTAAAGAAATGCCCTGTAGGCAGCAAAGACATATTTATGTCCACAAAAACAGCAGAACATTTTCTATAAGTAAAAAGTAACAGTGGAAGTAACGGTTCCAGTATTATTATATTGACTTAACCCTTAAATTGACAAAGTATCCTACAGGATACAACAGGTTAATAGGCTATATGCTATAATTTTAATAGAACAATAGAAAAAAATTGTTAGGACAATTAAAATTTCACAATACTCCAGTGCTATATTTCACAGTACTATAATATTATACAACATATAAAATATTTACATTGCGATAGTTATTTTCTTTACAGTCCGACAAGGTTTAATAAACTAGTGTGAGAAATAAAGTTTTGCCAATTTAAGGTTTAATGTAGGCTATTTCTCTTTTCAGGTTATTTTAAGAATACAATTTGTTATCAACAATTATCTCATTAGAGTTTTTTATTTATCTAGAGAAAATAAATTCTCGAGTGGGATTTAATTGACTAATACACGATTAGAAGAAAGTATAACAAGATTAAATAAATAATGTACTCTAATACAATAAAATATTATTTGACTTACTAAAATTATATTTCACTAAAGTTAACTTCACCAAAACGTTTTAACGGAGCAGCTATTTTGAGTTGACTATCTATGCGGTAAACAAATGACGATCGCAAAGCATGTATTACAGTATCGTAAAGAATTTGTAGTTTGAAATGTTGGCAAACAAAGGAACAAATGGTAGGGTGGTGATAAAAACAGAAGAAAGTATATAAAGAGTAGAAAAAATAAAGTACTCTAATACAATAAAATAGTTACTGACTCACTAAAATTCTATTTCACTAATGTTATCTTCACCAAAACGTTTGAACGGAACCGCCATTTCCAGTTGCCTATCTATGCGGGAAATAAATGACGATCACAAAGCATGTTTCATAGTACCGTAATTAATTTGCAGTTTGAAATGTTAGCAAACAAAGAAACAAGTGCTAGGGAAGTGATAAAAACAAACAAATGCTAGGGAAGTGATAAAATTGTAGCGATAAACAGCCATGATTGGATCAAACAGGTCCTTTCGTACCGTTTTATTGGTGAAAAGTAGTATGACGTAGTAAAAGTGTAAATTAAGAGAAGAATTCATGCACTTAGGGGAATCAGTAAGTACAGTACATAAGCCTTAAGGACGTAGAATGAAACGAAGAAAAGAGTATCGATAATTTAAATAGGTAATAAAACTTAACGCTACAGTGAATACAGGATTCGACGTAAAAGAAAGTGATTTAATAATTCGTATATAACTTAAGGGGAGAGGATGGTATTTTTTGGTGAAAAATGAGTAAATTTAAAAAAAAAAATCTTTAAAATACTCTGTGATATGTGTGGAATGCATAGCATAACATTTTGTGGGTATTTGTGCCCTTATCGGATGTCGAGTCGCCATTTTTAAAGTTCCTGCATTATGGATTTTTAAATCACTCGCCCACTTTTATTGTTGTTTCCGATAAATTAACTTACTTACTTACTGGCTTTTAAGGAACCCGGAGGTTCATTGCCGCCCTCACATAAGCCCCCCATTGGTCCCTATCCTGAGCAAGATAAATCCATTCTCTATCATCAAATCCCACCTCCCTCAAATCCATTTTAATATTATCTTCCCATCTACGTCTCGGCCTCCCTAATGGTTTTTTTCCCTCCGGCCTCCCAACTACCACTCTATATGAATTTCTGGATTCGCCCATATGTGCTACATACCCTGCCCATCTCAAACGTGCATGGTCCGATAAATTAAATTTTGAAAAAAAAAATGTTTTTTTCTTTAAAATACCCTTTGATATGTGTGAAATGCATTGCGTAACAATTTGTGGGTATTTGTGCCCTTATCGGATGTTGAGAATTCATTTTTAAACTTCCTGCGCTATGGATTTTTAAACCACACGCCCGCTTTTATCGGTTTCCAGTAACTTCTTTTCTTCGCTACATTGCCAGATAAAAATGGATATAATTTCTGAACTATTAAAGATACATGCATGAAATTTAGAACACACATTCTTTAGACTATTAGGAAACTTTTCTCTGTAACAGAATTTTGTTAATTGATTTCATTTTAAAAATACGTCCGTTTGTTTGCAAGAAAGGAAATCAGAAAATTGTTATTAAATTTTAATTGTTTATTTTACAAACGTAGGAACTAATATAAAAATTTTGTTACAGGCAGTTTGTAGAACATGCTTTTTCAAATACATTGCAAAGAATGGTTTGAATCTATCTTTAAAAATGATTTAGATATATTGGTTTTAGTACAATCCTGCATTGGGTATATTATTTTCAAATTTGGGCCTCCAAATATTTTTTTTTCAAAATATTTTTATTTGGTTTAGTTGCGACAGCTATGACCTCTCTACATACAAAAAATTAATATTTTACACCAAATAGGAAAAAAGTTTAAATTTTTCAAATTTGGGCCCCCAAATAATTTCTTTTTTCAAAATATTTTTATTTGGTTGAGTTGCGACAGCTATGAGCTCTCTACATACAAAAAATTAATATTTTACACCAAATAGGAAAAAAGTTTTATTTATTTTTTTCAAATTTGGGCCCCCAAATAATTTTTTTTTCAAAATATTTTCATTTTGTTGAGTTGTAACAGCTATGGCCTCTCTACATACAAACAATTAATATTTTACACCAAATAGGAAAAAAGTTTTATTTTTTTCAAATTTGGGCCCCCAAATAATTTTTTTTTCAAAATATTTTTATTTTGTTGAGTTGCGACAGCTATGAGCTCTCTACATACAAAAAATTAATATTTTACACCAAATAGGAAAAAAGTTTTATTTTTTTCAAATTTGGGCCCCCAAATAATGTTTTTTCAAAATATTTTTATTTGGTTGCGTTGCGACAGCTATGAGCTCTCTACATGCAAAACATTAATATTTTACACCAAATAGGAAAAAAATTTTTTTTTTCAAATTTGGGCCCCCCAAATAATTTTTTTTCAAAATATTTTTATTTTGTTGAGTTGCGACAGCTATGAGCACTCTACATACAAAAAATTAATATTTTACTCCAAATAGGAAAAAAGTTTTATTTTTTCAAATTTGGGCCCCCAAATAATTTTTTTTTCACAATATTTTTATTTGGTTGAGTTGCGACAGCTATGAGCTCTCTACATACAAAAAATTAATATTTTACACCAAATAGGAAACAAGTTTTATTTTTTTCAAATTTGGGCCCCCAAATAATTTTTTTTTTCAAAATATTTTTATTTGGTTGAGTTGCGACAGCTATGAGCTCTCTACATACAAAAAATTAATATTTTACACCAAATAGGAAAAAAGTTTTATTTTTTTCAAATTTGGGCCCCCAAATAATTTTTTTTTTTCAAAATATTTTTATTTGGTTGAGTTGCGACAGCTATGAGCTCTCTACATACAAAAAAATTAATATTTTACACCAAATAGGAAAAAAGTTTTATTTTTTCAAATTTGGGCCCCCAAATATTTTTTTTTTCAAAATATTTTTATTTGGTTGAGTTGCGACACCTATGAGCTCTCTACATACAAAAAATTAATATTTTACACCAAATAGGAAAAAAGTTTTATTTTTTCAAATTTGGGCCCCCAAATAATTTTTTTTCAAAATATTTTTATTTTGTTGAGTTGCGACAGCTATGAGCTCTCTACATACAAAAAATTAATATTTTTACACCAAACAAGAAAAAAATTAAAAAAAAATACTATTCTCTCCACTTAAAGATAAATAATTCTTGTGGGTGATAAGTTATTAATTATATATCGGTCTAATGTAATGCGACGAAATAAATGGCTAAGGATTTTTCTAGCATTAAAAGGAATAATAGATAAATTATTTTTATAACATACAATTCCGGAAGGAAAAATTACAAGGAAATACTACTCTGAAATAAGTATGCGTGTGATTGTGTCTATTCTGGTATGCAGAATCGTATTCAAGGTCTGAGTTTCTCATCATAGATTCATAATTTTTGTCTGTTGTCTATTGAATTTTGAAAGAGACATCTGTCAGGAAGGAGAGCTTGTCATGAGAATGTACTGTAACATGTAACTTTTACCTTCGCATGACGCTGTTACAATAGTAACTTCCTATCCATATCTATAATTGCGTAGGCCTATATTAATGGACATCACTATCTCTTTCCTTACTTTAAGGTGTAGGCGTAACATCTGTTCTGACTACAAAGTTCTGTTCGTCCTCCCCTTGTCATTTCGAGACTCTGACATTGTAATTATACACGCAATTTAATGCTCTTTCAGCAATACTAAATACTATTGCCTTCAGGACGTTTCATGTGCTAGAGTCTGTGTCTATACCTGGAAAATTCTGTTACACACGGCGCTCCTAATTCACTTCTAATACAGTACCTTAATTTACAAATTTATCAAGTCCCTCACTGTTATTTAAGTGACAGTCCATGAAACTACGAATCGAGCTGGCTCGGCTTCGATTCTAGGCAAAGTAGCGGAGAGTTTAAATAATAATAATAATAATAATAATAATAATAATAATAATAATAATAATAATAATTATTATTATTATTATTATTATTATTGGGGATCATCAGTATGGTTTTAGGCATAACAGATCAACTATTGATCAGATATTTTTTATTCGACAGATAATGGACAAAAAATGGGAGTATCAGAGTACAGTGCAAGAGTTACTCATAGATTTCAAAAAGGCATATGACTCGGTTAAGAGAGAAGTTTTATATGACATTCTTATTGAATTTGGTATTCCCAAGAAACTAGTTCGATTAATTATTAAAATGTGTCTCAGTGAAACGTACAGCAGTGTCCGTATAGGTCAGTTTCAGTCAGATGCGATTACAATTCATTGTGGGCTAAAGCAGGGAGATGCACTATCACCTTTACTTTTTAACTTTGCTCTAGAGTATGCCATTAGGAAAGTCCAGGATAACAGAGAGGGTTTGGAATTGAACGGGTTACATTAGCTGCTTGCCTATGCGAATGACGTGAATATGTTAGGAGAAAATCCAAAAACAATTAGGAAAAACACGGAAATTTTACTTGAAGCAAGTAAAGAGATAGGTTTGGAAGTAAATCCCGAAAAGACTAAGTATATGATTATGTCTCGTGACCGGAATATTGTACGAAATGGAAATATAAAAATTGGAAATTTATCCTTTGAAGATGTGAAAAAAATTCAAATACCTGGGAGCAACGGTAATAAATATAAATGATACTCGGGAGGAAATTAAACACAAAATAAATATGGGAAATGCCTGTTATTATTCGGTTGTCAAAGAATCTTAAAGTTAGAATTTATAAAACAGATATATTACCGTTTGTTCTATATGGTTGTGAAACTTGGACTCTCACTTTGAGAGAGGAACATAGGTTAAGGGTGTTAGAGAATAAGGTTCTTAGGAAAATATTTGAGGCTAAAAGGGATGAAGTTACAGGAGAATGGAGAAAGTTACACAACACAGAAGTGCACGCATTGTATTCTTCACCTGACATAATTAGGAACATTATCCAGACGTTTGAGATGGGCAGGGCATGTAGCACGTATGGGCGAATCCAGAAATGCATGTGGAGTGTTAGTTGGGAGGCCGGAGGGAAAAAGACCTTTGGGAAGGCCGAGACGTAGATGAGAGGAGGATATTAAAATTGATTTGAGGGAGGTGGGATATGATGATAGAGACTGGATTAATCTTGCTCAGGATAGGGACCAATGGCGGGCTTATGTGAGGGGGGCAATGAACCTCCGGGTTCCTTAAAAGGCGATAAGTAAGTAAGTAGTAACAATAATAATAACAATAATAATAATAATAATAATAATAGTAATAATAATAATAATAATAATAATAATAATAATAATAATAATAATAATGGTTTATTTAACCTGGCAGAATTAACGCCATACAGCCTTCTCTAACACTCAACCAGGAGGATTATAGGTAATGCATACAAGAACCTGCGCCAAAGACCAAATATCGGTACAGCGCAGAAGTAGTGGTGGGGATCAGTTTGTTCTACAGTCGCTTCGTGACAGATCGTCTCACGTCAAGTACGTTTTACACAGTACTGTATTTTCAGATTGCGATTATTTATAAATTACAGGTTTAAAGACCTGACCTTGGAGAGAACACTATGAAAATGAAATGATGTTGAATTTTTAATTTTCTATTAATCTACCCTTTTCCATTTTCGTATCTGTTTAGTATTTTCAATTATCTATTTCATTGGACTTCTTGATCTTAAACCAGTTTTTATAACTTTTTTTTAGTGGGTTGTTTTACGTCGCTTTATCAACATATATTTAGACGCAATTCTTATTTTTGAAAAGAGATTATGAAAATAATCATAAATTCCAATCGATTCCCCTAATCTAAAAAAGTGAAATCTATATTTATATACAGGGTGATCCGTTTGGGTATGGATAAAATAAAACACCGCAAAACATTTACTACTGAACTTTATTTGTTGAAACTTTGTGCATACAACACTGAAAGATAGGAGATTCCTCAAAGCTCAACATGACCCCTATTGCGCACCCTCTACAGCTCATAACGCTGATGAAATTCAGCCCATGTCCGTTGTAATTTAAGAGGGGTGATTTGTTGAAAAGCTTGAGTAATTTTTACTCTCAGATCATCAATGTTCCTGGGTTTCTGTGAATAGACAATGTCTTTAACAAAACCCCACACGAAGAAGTCAGGAGGAGTTAGATCTGGGGAGTTTGGGGACCAAGCCAAGAGATTCTTCTCGTACTGGGTTTCGCCTGCGATATCCTGCATGTTTTTTAACACAGAACCTGTCTCTACAAATGTTCGATACCACAACGTTATGGAATCGTATTTAGGTACATTACACACACCATAGGCCTATTCACGTCGAAATTCCCTTTGAACTCTTTTAATACTCTCAAATTTAGCATACCAAAGAACACATTGTGCCCGCTGTTGATTTGTAGTAGCCATTTTAATCATCTACGATTTTCATTTGTTATTTCAGAGTATGCATTGTTGATTACCATATATGGAAACTGCCATCTTTTAATCATAATAAAATCAGCAAGAAATTTTTTCCTACTATCATAATAGTTTTATAATAATAAATTAATATTGTCCATACCCAAACGGATCAGACTGTACAATGTGTATCACACTTTTTGGTATCATATATCATTACTATCAACATTACCATTATACTGAAAAACAATAGAAGAACGGATAATGTCAACAATAAAATCATATAAAAAAGAAGAAGTGGGAGACTGTTCCCTTCTGTAAATAAAAGAAGGGAACTGTTTGTATGTTTACATGAACTGTTCGAGGAATAAACTTCCGTATAAAGAAATTAGAAGATGTTTCTTTGGACGCGTTCTTGTTTTACGTCAGCCTACATAAAACGAACGCATTGTATATTATGAAATGCCAGTTACCGAAAGAAAATATTTATTTTACGAGCCTCTAATTGACTTTACCTTCTCGGGGATATTTCATCCTGTCTCTGATGTGTAATGTAATCGATGTTTTGCTCGAAATAATAGAGTAGGCCTATGCGTAAATATTGACTCTAGGTTTCTGTAATAAAGTGACACGTTTATACACAACAGACATAAAACCTTCGTATTCAGCATTATAATAAGGTAACTGAAACAAGCGTCTTAAATTTTGTATTTGTGGTTATTTTTTTTATTATTATATTTGTTATTACAGATGCATTATGGGACCCACCCCGAGTATTCCACAATATCGATTATATATTGTATATTTTCGATTATTATATCAAGTATGCCATCTCAACAATACTAAATACGTAGTACTATAAACATGTATAATTTAATAAAACCAACAATAATGATATTAAGCTCATATTAGTCACCTTTGTTATACAATATATTTAATTTTATTCAAAATAAAGTTAAAGAAACAAACCAAAGCTAAACTTTAAACACAGTAACATTAAACTTTCAAACAATACAACATTGGTATTAATATCACAATAAAATTTAGTTCATATTAGTCATCTTTATAATATATTATAAAATACTAATTCTACTCCATTTATACTGCATTTTTGGTCCAGGGAAAATACTAGTCTTTCACAAAAACACATTTTTACTAGTATTTTCCCTGGACCAAAGAATTAAAAACAAAATTGGTGTAAAATTAGCATTTTGCCATGGACCTCACTGGAGATGTTCCGTTTCATCTTCTCCGTTATCCGAGTGATTTCACAAAGTGCTACGATACAGCGTTCCTGTGTCTATCATTTAATACCTTGTAATTTCCAATGACATCTCCACAGGAGTTCATCTCGTTTACCTTTAAATTTGTTCACTTTCATCCCAGGATTGGATGTTTCGCAAAATATTTCACTCCTAAGTAAACCACATACTGTAAGCATAAAAAAACCATAAACATAGCCACCATCTCTTTATTCATGGATAAAGCTACTAAAAATTTTACAATTTATTTATAATTCCATAATTTCCATTTCGAGGCCTACATTTTAAAACAAGAGGGAGAATTTGATCCACTTCTTTTTTATATTTAACTATAGCATTCGAAATTGCCGCCATGATTATGATCAAACTAATTTACAACAATATTGATTGGTTGGCAACATAATGAAAACAATATATATCGATCATTTAATTGATCGAATCGCAACTTACGTTGACCTTTTTTTGTGGCTTAGCATATTTTTATATTTAGGGTGGGTCCTATAATGTATCTGTTCGTATTATTATTATTATTATTATTATTATTATTATTATTATTATTATTAAGAGAATTTATAAAACAGTTATATTACCGGTTGTTCTGTATGGTTGTGAAACTTGGACTCTCACTCTGAGAGAGGAACATAGGTTAAGGGTGTTTAAGAACAAGGTGCTTAGGAAAATATTTGGGGCTAAGAGGGATGAAGTTACAGGAGAATGGAGAAAGTTACACAACACAGAACTGCACGCATTGTATTCTTCACCTAACATAGGCCTAATTAGGAACTTAAAATCCAGACGTTTGAGATGGGCAGGGCATGTAGCACGTATGGGCAAATCCAGAAATGCATATAGTGTTAGTTGGGAGACCGGAGGGAAAAAGACCTTTAGGGAGGCCGAGACGTAGATGGGAGGATAATATTAAAATGGATTTGAGGGAGGTGGGGTATGATGATAGAGACTGGATTAATTTTGCTCAGGATAGGGACCGATGGCGGGCTTATGTGAGGGCGGCAATGAACCTTCGGGTTCCATAAAAGCCAGTAAGTAAGTAAGTAAGTAAGTAATTAAGTAAGTAAGTAAGCAAGTAAGTAAGCAAGTAAGTTCTGCCTAAAGGCAGGTCTTTCACTGTAAACCCAGCTTTTTCCAATCTTTCCTATTTTCTGCCTTCCTCTTAATCTCCTCATATGATCCATATATCTTAATGTTGTCTATCATCTGATATCTTCTTCTGCTTCGAACTCTTCTCTCGTTCACCATTCCTTCCACTGCATCCTTCAGTAGGCAGATTCTTCTCGGCCAGTGAACCAACCAATTCCTTTTCCTCTTCCTGATCAGTTTGAGCATAATTCTTTCTTCACCCACTCTTTCAAATACAACTTCATTTTTTATTCTGTCTGTCCACTTCACACGTTCCATTCTTTTCCACATCTATATGTCACAGGCTTCTATTCGCTTCTCTTCACTTCGTCGTAATGTCCATCTTTTTGCCCCACACAATGCCACACTCCATACAAAGCACTTCACTAGTCTCTTCCTTAATTCTTTCTCCAGAGGTCCGCAGAAGATGCTCATTTTTCTATTAAAATCTTCCTTGGCCATTGCTATCCTACTTTTGACTTCCTGGCAGCAGCTCATGTTATTGCTTATAGTACATCCCAAGTATTTCGAGCTGTCCACTTGCTCTACTGCCTCATTTAGAATTCACAAGTTTACCATCTTTATTTTTCTACCTATGACCATTGTTTTCGTCTTATTTTCATTTATCTTCATCCCATACTGTTCACAGCTGTCATTTAGCTCCTGTAACATATCCCTTGGTATCATCTCCTCTTCTGCTAACAACGCTATATCAGCAGCAAATCTTATGCACTTTATTCTTCTTCCTCCTAATATCACTCCTCCCATGTTCGGAAAACAGTTCCTTACTAAATCCTCCAAGTATATGTTGAACATGGTGGGTGATAAAGGACATCCTTGTCGTACTCCTCTTTCAATTTCGCTTCCTTCTGACATTTCTTCTCCTATCCTGACTTTGACTCGTTTCAGATAAAGATTACTGAATAGCCTTCTCGTTTTCCAATTCACACCTATCGCAGAATCAGTGAAAGGTGTAACTATAAAACTTAGCACAGCTGTAGTAAACAAAAGCGTAAGAATATGCGATTCCCTAAAACATTGGGCGAAGGGGTAGGTTATAATGAATGAAAATTGTATTGAAAATCTCCTACGAAATTGTTGAACAAGCACTCGTATCTCGGAATACAGCCTACTAATTTTAGGAGCCATGTTTATTAGACATTTTTTCTTGTTCTGATTAATACAACTGCCTCTGAATATATTTAATACTTGTTTTTAACACCTTCAGTCTTACTAATAAACCGTGTATAGTTTTTATACGAGACTTATGCAGCGTTGAGACAGAAAACGTTACTAATAAACCGTGCATAAGCGATGGATGTATAAACAGTCTGTAACTATACATGGGAATTGCTTTGCAGTAGTTATATACACGAAACCCCTTGTTTAAGCGTTATATATAGAGAAAAAATGGCCGCCCCTTTAACAGCTGTTCGTATCGACTGTCATTTTATGATGATGGATGCCTAGTAATCAAAGAAGAACAAACCAAAGAGCACAGAATAAGTAGAATATTATTGCTGTACCTTGTTCTCTTTGACCAAAATATAGTGTGGCAATCGATCAGAGCCAGTTGTACTATCGATACTTAACACGGCACACTAGAGCGCTCTACCGGATGCAATGGAGAACCTCAGATATTCTATTACCTTTCGTAATGAAGTAATGACGAAACTATGACGTAGCTGTGTAACAGTTGTACTGTTATACACGACGTATGTAGTGATTATTAGTAAGGAATTTACACACGACTTATAAACGAGCTACTCATTGTATAAGTATAAGACAGTTAAACGTCTGTATATAGAGTTTTTATTAGTAAGACAGTTTGTATATAATGTGGCCTTCCTAGTTACTCTCTACATACGGAGTGAAATTGCCAATTTAAGCATGTATAATATTGGACATCATTTAGGTGTAATAGTTTAAATTATTATTTTTTATTTCTCTATGAGAAAACCTGTTAATATTTAACTATTTGACGTAGTATAAAACAAACATGTCCAGATGGTAATTAATGGCAAATAGTACCGCATTTGAACAACATAGCATAAAATATCCACGCCATATTATGCTATTTATGTTATAGCGATAATCAATACAGCGGACATTATGTGAAACTAGAGAGGACAGGAATTAATGCTGAAGAGACATCGGTTATGTATGTACGCATTTGCCTAGCAACAATCATATAGCCTATAGATTTAAGTGAAACATATAGGTTATCTAGTCCTAATATACTGTTTTATCTAATATTATCGGCGGCACACAAATGTCCAAATGATTATCAGTAAATTAATTTACAGCGAAAAGTTCACTGTGAACATGTCCATCATGATTAATGTCCACAGTCATCAAATGTCGTATAAAATATGTTCAGTCATTAAATGGTCATTATCTTAGAAGTCCATGGACATTAAATGGCCATTATCAAAAATGTCTGGAGTTATTACATGTAGGGTATGATGAATGTCCAGAACAATATTTGTTAAATGTAAATTAATAATTTAACCATAAACTGTAAGCTAAATTTACAATAGTCTGTAACTGATTTTATTTTCATTTTGTCTCCAACATCTGTCGAATACAAAAAAATCTGATCAATAGTCGATCTATTACGCCTAAAACCACAATGATGATCCCCAATAATTTCGTCTATATATGGAGTTAATCTTCTCAAAAGAATATTGGACAACATTTTTTGTACTACGTCAACAAAAGTGATATTCCTCGAAAGTTACAACAGTTAGTCTTTTCCTCTTTCTTAAAGATTGGTACGATTACGGACTCCTTCCATTGCTCTGGTACAATTTCCTTCCTTAAAGATAGATACAATTATGGACTCCTTCCATTGCTCTGGTACAATTTCCTTCCTTAAAGATAGATACAATTATGGACTCCTTCCATTGCTCTGGTACAATTTCCTTCCTTAAAGATAGATACAATTATGGACTCCTTCCATTGCTCTGGTACAATTTCCTTCCTTAAAGATAGATACAATTATGGACTCCTTCCATTGCTCTGGTACAATTTCCTTCCTTAAAGATAGATACAATTATGGACTCCTTCCATTGCTCTGGTACAATTTCCTCCCTTAAAGATAGACACAATTATTATTCCTTCCATTGCTCTGGTACAATTTCCTTCCTTAAAGATAGATACAATTATGGACTCCTTCCATTGCTCTGGTACAATTTCCTTCCTTAAAGATAGATACAATTATGGACTCCTTCCATTGCTCTGGTACAATTTCCTTCCTTAAAGATAGATACAATTATGGACTCCTTCCATTGCTCTGGTACAATTTCCTCCCTTAAAGATAGACACAATTATTATTCCTTCCATTGCTCTGGTACAATTTCCTTCCTTAAAGATAGATACAATTATGGACTCCTTCCATTGCTCTGGTACAATTTCCTTCCTTAAAGATAGATACAATTATGGACTCCTTCCATTGCTCTGGTACAATTTCCTCCCTTAAAGATAGACACAATTATTATTCCTTCCATTGTTCTGGTACAATTTCCTTCCTTAAAGATAGATACAATTATGGACTCCTTCCACTGTCCTGGTACAATTTCCTTCCTTAAAGATAGGTACAATTATGGACTCCTTCCATTGTTCTGGTACAATTTCCTTCCTTAAGGATAGATACAATTATGGACTCCTTCCATTGTTCTGGTACAATTTCCTTCCTTAAGGATAGATACAATTATGGACTCCTTCCATTGTTCTGGTACAATTTCCTTCCTTAAAGATAGGTAGAATTATGGACTCCTTCTATTGTTCTGGTACAATTTCCTTCCTTAAAGATAGACACAATTAGTGTTCCTTCCATTGTTCTGGTACAATTTCCTTCCTTAAAGATAGACACAATTATTATTCCTTCCATTGTTCTGGCACAATTTCCTTCCTTAAAGATAGTACAATTATGGACTCCTTCCATTGTCCTGGTACAATTTCCTTCCTTAAAGATAGGTACAATTATGGACCCCTTCCATTGTTCTGGTACAATTTCCTTCCTTAAGGATAGATACAATTATGGACTCCTTCCATTGTTCTGGTACAATTTCCTTCCTTAAAGATAGACACAATTAGTATTCCTTCCATTGTTCTGGTACAATTTCCTTCCTTAAAGATAGATACAATTATGGACTTTTTCCATTGTTCTGGTACAATTTCCTTCCTTAAAGATAGATACAATTAGTATTCCTTCCATTGTTCTGGTACAATTTCCTTCCTTAAAGATAGACACAATTAGTATTCCTTCCATTGTTCTGGTACAATTTCCTTCCTTAACGATAGATACAATTATGGACTTTTTCCATTGTTCTGATACAATTTCCTTCCTTAAAGATTGCTACAATTATGGACACCTTCGATTGTTCTGGTACAATTTCCTTCCTTAAAGATAGATATAATTATGGACTCCTTCCATTGTTCTGGTGCAATTTCTTTCCTTAAAGATAGATACAATTATGGACTCCTTCCATTGTTCTGGTACAATTTCCTTCCTTAAGGATAGATACAATTATGGACTGCTTCCATTGTTCTGGTACAATTTCCTTTCTTAAAGATAGGTAGAATTATGGACTCCTCGTATTGTTCTGGTACAATTTCCTTCCTTAAAGATAGACACAATTAGTATTCCTTCCATTGTTCTGGTACAATTTCCTTCCTTAAAGATAGATACAATTATGGACTTTTTCCATTGTTCTGGTACAATTTCCTTCCTTAAAGATAGACACAATTAGTATTCCTTCCATTGTTCTCGTACAATTTCCTTCCTTAAACATTGATACAATTATGGACACCTTCCATTGTTCTGGTACAATTTCCTTCCTTAAGGATAGATACAATTATGGACTCCTTCCATTGTTTTGGTGCAATTTGTTTCCTTAAAGATAGATACAATTATGGACTCCTTCCATTGTTTTGGTACAATTTCCTTCCTTAAAGAGAGATAATATGGAATCCTTCCATTGTTCTGGTACAATTTTTTTTCCCAAATGGCAAGTATAAGTTAATAAATTTCGCTATATTATTGTTATTTATTATTATTAATTTTTATTATTATTATTATTATTATTATTATTATTATTATTATTATTATTATTTAACAAGTACCTACTTAGAATTACTTTGTGGTAATATCAATATAATATTATATTTGTAAGTCCTTTTGTTGTCTAATAGATATAAATTTAAATCTAGAATTTAATGTTCCGTTTCATATGTTAATTGTTGAAACTTGTAATATTAATTTCATCCCCGCAACACAACTTGAGTAAATTAGTTGATCAGAATCGCATGCGGATTACTTTCCATTAAATATGGATACTCATCGCAGTATCCAGAGCGTTGCCATGATCACGGCTATTGTAGTATTGGGGCTTAATTGAACATGGTCGTGGCCCGTCCACTATTTAGACGATCCATTAGGATAATGAGTGCGGTATGTAAAGACATAAGCGGCTTTTAGCTTTCCTGCATTATTCAGACACTCGTTCAGTATTCCATTTGGCGAGGGTCTTGTGTGAAAAAGTAAACGAACCATTTATCTGATTCGGAAACTGGTCCATGGATTTAATCTGGAACGATGTCTCTTATCTTGCAGAGGAATGGCTAAATTTTGTGTAGGAAGGATGACGGAATAAGTACCTTGGAAATTCACAGCCTGAGCCACAACGAAATATTTTAAAGATACAGATTATAATTATGGTAGCTCAAGTACCACAATACATGATCTACAGGTAAAACCAGCAACAGGTAATAATAATAATAATAATAATAATAATAATAATAATAATAATAATAATAATAATAATAATCTACACTAATAATAAATCTGTAGCCGAAATGTTTCTGGTAATTTTCGATTTTCCAAAAATAATTGGTCCTAACATATATAATTAACTACCCTGAAACCGAAAATAGCTTTTTTGAAATTTTTGTATGTCTGTCTGTCTGTCTGTCTGTATGTTTGTTACCTTTTCACGCGATAATGGCTGAACGGATTTCGATGAAAATTGGAATATAAATTAAGTTCGTTGTAACTTAGATTTTAGGCTATATGGCATTCAAAATACATTATTTAAAAGGGGGGTTATAAGGGGGCCTGAATTAAATAAATCGAAATATCTCGCTTATTATTGATTTTTGTGAAGAATTTTACATAACAAACGTTTCTTTAAAATTAATTTGCGATAAGTTTTATTCCTTGAAAAATTTTGATAGGACTGATATTTAATGAGATAAATGAGTTTTAAAATTAAAATAACTGCCATCTAAGGCCGTGTAATGAATTAAAAAACAAATGACTTCGTCTATAAGGGGCCTTGGACAGCAACAATCGAAAGCTATGAAAGATAGCCTACACAGAATGTTTCTGTGTTTGTATGAAGTAATATCGGAAGCTAAATTAACCGATTTGTATAATTAATTATTAATTCACCATTGGAAAGTTTTCTCTAGATGGACATAATGCTATAATGTTATTACAGTAACTTCTGAGTGAATCGAGGACAGGTAAGATTAAAATAGCTTCTTATGCACAGAAAACTTGATAGGCTATTCTGTACATTCGTTTCCTGTATTTCCTAAAATAATTTTTATGACCAAATTAGTGGTTCTGGATCAAAATGATCGCATTTTAATTATTTGGTTGCAATTTAAATTAAGTAACATTATAAACGATTTATCCTTTTATCAAACAAGAAAGTTCCCTGGATCAAATGTCCTATTTTAATTATGTAATTACTTTATATTTATTTCTAATGGGTGCAGCGGAGCGCACGGGTACGGCTAGTAATAATAATAATAATAATAACAATAATAATAATAATAATAATAATAATAATAATAACCCCACACAACACAAACAAGCTGCATTCCGAACAATGGTACACAGACTACTCAACATACCAATGAACCAACAGGATTACAATGAAGAACTAAACACAATCAAATACATAGCACAAGAAAACGAATATAACCCTAACATAATAGACAACATAATACGTAAGACAAAACATAACCTCAAAAACAGAAGAATACAACACAAACACAAGGACACAAAAAATACATCACACTAACATACGAAAACAAAAACACACATAAAACTGCAACCTTATTCAAGAAATTAAATTACAACATCGCATACAGAACAAATAACACTCTACAAAACATCTCAACACACAAACAACACAAACAAACAAATACAACCACACAGGCGTATACAAACTCAAATATAACACCTGCAACAACTTCTACATAGGACAGACAGGCAGATCATTTCAAACACGTTACAAAGAACACATCACAGCCATAACAAAATTACAGAACACCTCCACATATGCAGAACACATCACAAATGCTAACCACATCTACAGAGACATCAACACAGACATGGAAATACTGCACATCCAACCAAAAAGCCAGAAACTCAACACACTAGAACAATATGAAATATATAGACACACAAAAACACACCCCAACGATATTCTCAACACACAACTCAATTTCAAAGCACACTCTTTGACTCTGCACTACGAACACACCCTCACAGGAAACAACAAAGGCGCCAAGACAAAAACGACCAGTTCCGAAGATGACCCAAAATAGGTCGAAACATGTAAACAAGGTACGTTAGAATTTAACACAAGAAAGTCTTATCATACATATTCCGAAGTGATACAGTGTTAAAAGTTGTGTAATCAAGATGAATAATAATAATAATAATAATAATAATAATAATAATAATAATAATAATAATAATAATAATACTTACAAATGGCTTTCAAGGAACCCGTAGGTTCATTACCGCCTCACACAAGCCAGCCATTGGTCCCTATCCTGTGCAAGATTAATCCATCCTCTGCCATCATGTCCCACCTCCCTCAAATCCATTTTAATATAATCCTCCCATCTACGTCTCCGCCTCCCCAAAGGTCTTTTCCCTCCGGCCTTCCAACTAACACTTTATATGCATGTATATCCGTATGGGGGGAATGTTGTACTTTTGGCAATTAAATTTTCTGATGTCGCAAAGTTGACTAACCTAACTCCATTGTCATTGTGAGTTATGTGTAGGCTCTCTTTTCCAATAATTGGTTTAAAATATCTTAATCACCAATTAAGAACAGGATTCTTTGTTCATAAAAGAATAAAATCATCAGTAAAAAAGGTCGAATTTATCAGTGATAGGTTATCGTATTTAGTACTTAAGGATAGATGGTGCGATATAGTTATAAATGCTCACGGCCCTACAGAAGAGAAAGACGACCATATAAAGGATATCTTCTATGAGGAATTGGAACTTACATTTGATCAGTTATCTAGATAACACATGAAAATTTTATTGAGGGATTTCAGTGCTAAAGTGGGACGGGAAGATATTTTTAAACCAATTATTGGAAAAGAGAACCTACACGTAACTAATAACGACAATGGAGTTAGGTTAGTCAACTTTGCGACATCAAAAAATTTAATTGCCAAAAGTACAACATTCCCCCATACGAATATACATGCATATAGAGTATTAGTTGGGAGGTCGGAGGTAAAAAGACCTCTAGGAAGGCCGAGACGTAGATGGGAAGATAATATTAAAATGGATTTGGGGGAGGTGGGATATAATGATAGAGAATGGATTAATTTTGCTCAGGATAGGGACCGATGGCGGGCTTATGTGAGGGCGGCAATGAACCTCCGGGTTCCTTAAAAGCCAGTAAGTAAGTACTGAAAAACTTTATATTTGCACATAAGAGTTATTGCAGAAACAACTACGTTGTATTTTTATTAGTAAGGAAACTAGAAGAAATAAAAAAAATCCGAGAAACCAAACAGCTTAAAATTGTGACTGAAGTTGTATTAATTGGTTACTTTTACGTTTAGTAATGCGAAACTGTGAAATATGAGAATTCGTGACATTTGAATCCTGTACGCATTAAAAAATTATCCGTTGGGCAAAAAAGTTAACACAGACCAAACTATAAAATATTGGTACGCTGGTATTTAGTACATAAATAATTGTATAGCACAGCGGAATTTCACTCATTAGCTGACACATCGCGGTGCAACACGAACCCATGCCTCTACAGTGTCAACTGCATTATGTAGCCCTGCTCCGGTGCAATAGTAACAAGCAGGTAATGCACTCTGCAAACTCACCGGGTTCTGTTTCTAGAACCGCTGAACAATAATCCTTTGCAGATCGACCATCACAAAATAAACTTCAAACCAAATTATCTTTTCTTCATTTTTGAATTAAGATATTTTGAACTATTTCTCGTAAATTCTTCTCGCCACTCTATGAAATCTGCATCGACATGGGGAACTATTAATAATATATTAGCTCATGCGATAAGTATAACATTGTAAACTAATTTCATAATAATGGTCCATGGGCGTGGATTTGAACTGCCTCTGGGGGAGACCCTGGTGTACCAGCATCATGCGGAAGTATTGCGTGAAGTCTGCAGCCAGGTAGTGCCACTCGAAACTTCTGTCCAGCAGCCAGATCTTGGGGTCCTCTCGTTTTAGAACGGATTCGCACTCGCTCTTGTGAAGGTACACCAGACACACCTTTCCGATGCCTTGGCAAGCGTCCAGTTCGAAGATCTTGCACTTGATGCCGAAGTTGGGGCGCTGCCTGGGGTCGTCCTGCTCGCTGCAGATCTCGATGTCCAGCAGCGTGGGGCATTCCGCATCGCCCATGCTCTTGACGCCGGTCAGCCGTCGTAACTCAGACATAGAGTTGATCTTCATGTTGCCGATGGGGAGCACCTCGCCTTGTGGATATTCTCGACCATGGCTTCATTAAAGATCGGACATCCTCTCTCCTTTCTTCGTGGAAGTTTTGTTCTTGTGAACTTTCTACCCGTGCTCAAGCAGGTACGCTACACATTAAATGAGAAAGATCTCTTCTAACGAAATAGAGTAGGAAATGATCCCAGGATGGAGGCAGCATTCCCTCGCTGAACCGCTATTCCAATGCGTTGACGAAGGAAATTGATACATCTAGGATCGCCGGTACGGGACAGTAGGCGTGTACCAATTTGGGTGAGTAGATCTTTAGCGTCTCTACACCACGGACCAAAGGTCTCAACTGCAAAAGCGACGAAGATGTAATTTGATGTAAAATGTTCATATTTGCGTCGTTTAGCATGATAAGCGGATTCAGCAGCAGATCCGGCACAATTGACAGAAGATTTTAAATGGGAAAGGGCTAATGTATCTACACATGTAAAATCCCAGATGAATGGAATTCCTCAAGGATCAATATTAGGTCCCCTACTTTTTCTAGTGTTTATAAATGATCTTGCCCCCCCTAATAAAAGATGTAGGTCATCCCATATTATTTGCAGATGACAGAAGTATAGTAATACTAAGGAGCGGATTCCTATGCAATTAAATATTCTTTTTGCTTGTGATAAAACACAATTAATAAAGTTAAAAATTCCGAACATGAAGTTTCAAGTTTAAAACCCGAATTTTATTTCACATAAAAACACATATTTTCACAAAAAAATATGTAACTACATATTTTCAGGAATTCTATTATAAACACATAAATCTTGGAGTTTTTTTTACTTAAACAATTTTTTTACAAGAACTTTTAAATATTTTAAAACTAAATCAATTATGTCAATCAGAAGTACGTTATCTTTTTAAGAATTCTTGGTTGCTTCGTGTTTTTAAGCGCTTTGTTGTGTATCCGTGATCCATTTTCGTAATAGTATCGCCTCAAGTTCAGAGAACTGCTAGGCAGCATATCAGTGTTATTATTAGAGAATAAATTAACATGGACAAGGAGGAAAGATCTTGCAACACATAATTAGGAATGTTTGTTGTTAATGAAGATGATTTCATTCCATTCTTTGTTCTGAAACACAACAGATAAGAGCTCGGGTATGAACATTATTTAATTTAAACAAATCTCTCGCCTCTCGCTCATGTCTATCAAGTAAGGCAATATATTTTTTTGTGATTCCCTGTTATCGGGCTTCGTCAATCGATATCCTTCAAGATATACTGAAAGATGGTTGTTTAAAAAACGATTTGGCTTTCCTATTAGCAAATCTAAGCTTTTTGTGTGACACGATAAAAAAAGTCGAAAGATCCAAAAACCTGTTTCCTGAAACAGGGAGGTGCGTGCCGTGAAAATTAAACTAGACTCGCTACCAGGTTCAGAAGTACAAGTACTAAGGGAGAAATTTCAGAATGTGTTTGGGAAAAACAGTGGATATAAAAAAAATGTGTAAAGTTGCTCAAGTATTGGAGGGTGTGCCTGTAGGTGAAATTGACGGTGTTAAAAATGCACGTCTGACGTCCTGTGATGTGAAAAGATCGTTTTCACAGTATAAGTCGTTATTCAGAGATAATCGGCATGCATTTGTGATGGAGAATTTGGAGATGACCTTTGTTCTTCACTGCAATTCTCGGCCAACTACTAGCACTCAAGTGTGGTTGGTGAGTACCTAGTAACATTTTTTTTCCAAGCTAAGTAAGGTATTTTTGTCACATTTAAAAGATTTTTTTTTTATTTTTAGCAAATATTTTCATACTTTTTAGCACATAAAAAATAAATATATTAAAATTTTTAGCACATAAAAATCCGCTCCCTAGTAATTACACTCAATAACTCCAACACATTCCAATCTTCAACAGAGGAAATTCTCTTCCAAATATGTGACTGGTTCTCAGTCAATAAATTGGTATTAAATTGTAACAAAACGAACATAATTCAATTTAAATCCTGTCCAAATTCAACCTCGCAAATTTCTAGCGCAATAATTAATAACAGATCCCTATTAAAAACAACAACAACCAAATTTCTTGGCTTAAAATCGATAATGTGTTAGATTGGAAAAATTATATTAAAGAAATTACCCCCAAACTAAATTCAGCTTGTTTTGCTATTAGATCTATACAAGACATAGTAAATATCAATACCTTAAAAACAATATACTTTGCATACTTCCACTCGGTAATGAGTTTTGGAATAATATTCTGGGGAAATTCCACAGATAATAACAATATATTTCTATTACAAAAAAGAGTAATTAGAATAATAGTAGGTGCCAAACGTAGGGAATCGTGTAGGACTATTTAAAAAAATTTACAAATAATGCCCATGGCTTGTCAGTATATCTTTTCATTAATAATCTTCCTCGTATGTAATTGTGAAAACTTTGTAACTAATTCAACAGTTTATAGCATAAATACACGTCAAAAAATGACTTTCATACTCCATCAGCAAGTCTATCGTGCTATCAAAAAGGAGTGCGTTATATGGCAGTACAAATTTTTAATAGCCTCTCTATCGATATAAAAAATGAAACTCAAAACACAAAATTATTTAAGGCCAAATTAAAGTGTACCTAATTTCTCACGCCTTATATTCTGTAGGTGAATTCATGACATTCAATAGCACTTCATGAAATTGATACTAAAATTTGTGTTGTACTAGTAGACTATATTGTAAATCTCTTCTGTAAATATTTCATCTAGACTGTGACTATAAATTAAGATTTTTTAATAGTATTAAGTTTTTGATTTGATCCATATTGTAGCTGTAAGCAATGTATGAATACCATGGAATGTTAATAAATACAATACAATACAATACAATACAATATAGTGCATATTTCTGTACAGATTACTGTGTACTGTACTGTGGAATCCCGGCCATTAGACACTCGACTGAGTGCGCTCTTTGTATAATGGCAATTGACTTGAATATATAAACGTCAACACATATGACCAACATGGAGTGAGGCCAATAAGGGAAATGACATTGGAGGAGGGGAGTTCGATCCGGTGCTGTGGGTTGGACTTCGGTGTAGCTCAGTGGTCAGAGCGCTTGGTACGTAGAACCAAGGATCCGGGTTCGATCCCCGGCGCCGTAGCGGATTTTTCTCCTCAAATATTAATTGTTACCATAACAGATATTATTCTGTAGGACAAAAAATTATAAAATCTTTAGCAAAAGTCGTCCTTGGTAGCGTAGTTGGTATAGCGCTGACCTTCTGTGCTCGAGGTTGCGGGTTCAATCCCGACCCAGGTCGATGGCATTTAAGTGTGTTTAAATGCGACAGGCTCATGTCAGTAGATTTACTGGCATGCTAAAGAACTCCTGCGGGACAAAATTCCGACACACCGGCGACGCTGATATAACCTCTGCAGTTGCGAGGGTCGTTAAATAAACCATAATTTATTTTTTTTGTAAAAGTCTGTGTAAGAGTTTTTATTAGTTAGACTGTTTGAAAGGAAGGCTAGAAATTAAACGGGAAATACTTGGTAAAGGAATATAATAGTAGTAGTAGTAGTAGTAGTAGTAGTAGTAATAATAATAATAATAATAATAATAATAATAATGATTAAGGCCATTCGGCCTTCTCTTCCACTCAACCAGTATGATAGAAAATTACTACATAATACAATACAATACAAAGCAATACAATACTACAATACAATACAATATAATACATAATTAATACAATACAATGACAATTCTTTTTATCTTCATAACAACAATTAAATAATTATGTAATAGTGATAATAATAATAATAATAATAATAATAATAATAATAATAATAATAATAATAATAATAATAATAATAATAAAAGTCATACCTAAATTAAATTAAATTATTAAACTCGATCACAATTATAACTTCAGTTTGACTGCGCCCGTAAGAAATCGTTTAACCTTTTCTTGAAAGTGGTTATTGCCTGGCAGCCCCTAATCTTCTGAGGTAGAGAATTCCATTCACGGGGGACTGAGGCAGTAAAAGAGGATGAATAGTGGGATGTTCTATATTAAGATAGAAGGTTGGTATGTGGGTAAATATTAAATAGATGTTGGATCAAAAAGGAGAAATGTAAAGTTCCACCATAACTATTAATATTGTAAAGTTGGTAAAAAAAATCCAACCGTATCCAGTCGCCAACCTTGTATATTGGCACAACTTTATTAAAATTTGACATCATACTTTCTTGCCTTATAATCCCTACATATTTAATTTGAACTGGTAATGGAAATTACGGGAAAACGGCTGAACGGATTTTAATGAATGACCCCTCAATTTGCAGCTTGGCATCAAGGATTTTCAGAAAAATAGTAACTTTCAGTGAAGCGTTAGTTTTCCTACATAATTTTCCTATTTTTCAAAATCCATCTGTCCTCAGTTTCGAGAACTAATTGTATTTCAGAATAAAACAAAACACACACTACAATAAACAATAAGCTATTACACGAAGGCCATGACCTGTAACATTGCTGACATATTTAGAGTTCAAATTCAATTGATTATTAAAACATTCGGGACTTATTAAAAATAATTTACAGGTCTCAATCTGCGGTTGAAATTTTCTGAGTACAGCTGTGTATTGGATATTAAAATCTACAAAACTTGAGGTGATTTTATGACATTATTACCGTTAGAAATGAAATATTATTATAGTTAATGCCATGATGTTAATTAAAACTACGAAACTTACGTAAGATAATAATATTGTTATTAAAAATCAAATATGTTTATAGTTATTAATCAAGTGGGGTTGGGTCTTTTTCATATACGTAATGGCGGTGTTGTGTAGGTACTTATATGCGTCATTCTCTTCAGTGTTGGCCCGAGAGAGCGCAAAAATTACAGTTCCTAAGGAAAGACCAAAATGTATTACTTACTGATAAAATAAGAGGCCTACAAAATTTTGTAGTCTCCCGATCATTTCAGCAAGATATCTTAGCAGGATAAAATGATTTTACCCTCTACATTTCAAGCTCTACATGCAGCAGCTATACCAAGATGCTATGTCTGCTGTTCGAAAGCATATCTAACCTGACTTTTTTAACTTTCACCTACAATCCACAATGACCTGAAATAGCTATTGCTTTACTCCCACAAGAAAAACCCACTGATCGTCCTGACATTGTTACTTGCGTTTTCGCGTTGAAACTCAAAAACTGAAGGTGGATAGGTTCAAGAAAAAGTATTTGGCATTAAAAAACCATTCAAAGGGAGTATATGTTTCATTATTATGGAAGCAAATAATGTTCAAAATGTCTGGTATTTTTCATTGAAAGTAAATCTGAAAAATTTTTATTTGAACGTTTAATGAAGCAGCATTTGTTGCACAAGCCACTAGTATATTTATAATTTTATGCTTCACTGTAAAATTAACGTGAGAAACAAACAGTAATTAGTTTTAAGTCCGCAATACCCTTTTTGTTTGAAGAGTAAAACCACAATATAAGAGAAGTTAGCGGAATTGTTTTTGAGCGAGATCGTGCGTATTTGCTTGATTTCCGCACAGAACCAATACGCGGTAAGTGTGAAATACCACATTCAGTATTCCCAACGTAACACACGTAACAATTTCCCTCTTCTTACCGCTTAAGCGCGACATTCATTTTACTGCTTTAGGCTTTTAACATATTATTTTTAGAGACGTTTAACATAGTAATAATTATAAATTGGAAACTTACCACTGCAATTTCACCTAAATTGCAATGTTAATTATTGTTTTTAAATATTTGCAAAAATTAAGTAAAGTCTGCTACTCCACGAAACTTATTGCATTCCTGATACAAGTAACATTAAGGAAGCCGTGAAAAAATCAACAAGATTCCAGATGCTGATGTTATTACTGCAAAATGTTATATAAATAATATTGTTAAAATATTAAAATGAAAAATAAATCATTACATAACCTTACCGTTTGTTTTAAGGTCGCATTTATAGACTGGGGGAAAAAAAAGACAGACGTATATCACGGCCCGCTGGAGTATAGTAAACACAGAAAACATTTTATAGCAACAATGTTGAAGAATGATATTTTGGTTTTCCGAAGTTGCCGTCATTAAACAGAAACCAACATGGAGATTTCATTGCAACTGTAATTAGAAATTCGTCTTTCAGGTATGTAATGAATGATCTTCGCACAAAATAATGTACGATACCACGAGCGGTATGTTTGTTTTCATGTTCTCGGAAATTAAAAAAAGCTCAACTACGTTTCGCTTTTTCAGTCTTTTCCTCGAACATGAAAACGTCAACATACCGCTCTTGTAACGCATATTACTATTACATTCAGAAATTTAAAATAAGTAGTCTATTATAGTCTAGACACATGATCTGAAGATATTAATTCGTAATTTAAGCACAGAAACCTAATCTTAATCAACAGCAAAGAAGAACTTTTGAATTCAATATTTACCAACGTTAATAAAAAAAACAGAATTCAAACGAGTTTGGGGGGGGGCAGTGTCCCCCATGCTCTCCCATAACGCCGCATATGATTAACATAAAATGATGGTATGTGTGTAAATATTAAAGAGGTGATGGATCGAAAAGCAGAAATGTAAAGTTCCACCATAACTATTATTTGCAAAGTTGGTTTTTAAAAAAATCCACCCGTATCCAGTGCCCAACCTTGTAGAGGGACATCATTTCATTTTTACTTCAATTTTTATTGTACCTGAGTTTTTGAATATACTTCACTCCCACCCCTTCTACTAGTGAAATTCCACACAGAACCAAGGCCGCATATAGTAAACAACACTGAGTTAGTGAGTATAGTACGTTCCAGAAATATGTTCGCGTTTTCCAGTGACGAAAGAGCTATCAATATTGAATCATATTTTCGCACAGGTACTGTCCGTTTGCCTACATCGCATCCCGATTTCCCCCACCTACTTCTGCTCGCCCCTCTGTAATAGCTGGGCTGTCTTAGCTCTTTTCTGAAAACATTAATTTCTGTTAGGAATTGGACGTGTACGTAATATTAATACAAATGTTTAAAATAACTTAAATAAAAGGGCCTCGTTAAGTAATTAACTGTCACGTGATTTCCCCCTTTCTACGACCCTGCGGCATGACCACTTGGAAGGACAGTAGATAGCCTGTCTGAGTAATTTTATCTGTGCGGGTCGGGCAGAAGTGAAGATTGAATTTACAGTACGTAAGGTACTCTTTTATAGTGTAGGTACAGAATTATTTCAACATGAGTTACTAGTACGAAGGACGAAACTGGTAATTGGAATTAGATGCAATAGTCTATAGTGCAATAATATCCACAAAAGAACTGAAGTCTGTATCGAAATGAATGGCCACCATTTTCAAAAATGTTTTTAAATATCCATATTATGATTATTTTTCAATTTAACTTCATTTTCTATATTGTACGCTAATGTACTGTAGACAGTATACAGTAATATACACTGCAAACGTTCGAATGGCTAACTCAGTTCGTGAGTAAAAACACTTATTCTTAATACAGTACTATATTAAGATTAAACAAAAACCCAATGAAAATTATCGAACTCAAAAATCGCGATATTTCCTAGTTTACGTAAATGGACGAACTACTTTTCTTCCCTCCTATACCTAGTAAAGTGATTTGTTTGTGTTTTACGCCAGTATCATCGAACTACAGTCGTGGAAAGGGATAGCAAACGGTGTTTTCGGTTCTCTAAACGTATAGCCAGGTTAATATTAAAAATGTTAGTAAAAATAAAATGATGTCCCTGTATATTGCCACAACATCATTTAAATTTGACATCATATCTTCTTGCCTTATCATAAATTTATAATTTTATACTTCTCCGTAAAATGAACGTGAGAAACAAACAGTAATTAATTTTAAGGCCGCAATACCCTTCTGGTTTGAAGAGTAAAACCACAATATAAGAGAAGTTAACGGAATTGTTTTTTCAGATATCATTTGTAAGGTTCGCATAATATAACCGTCCTCTGGGATCACGTACGTATGAAATACTCGGCCCTGGCGGTACTGCGTAGAACAATGCCGTTTCGTTTGTAGCAAAATATCTCTTAAAACAGCAGCATCAGCCTTTTCTTTGTTCGCGAGAATCTCCCTTCATCCTAGGATGCGTACGTCCGTCGGAACAATACAGAGTAAAGCTAGCATTGATTGGCTTTGTCTACGGACGGCAAGCAGCAACGCTGTAGTCGATTGGGTTAAATAAGATTAGCCATAATTATGGCGACTATTGTTTAAAGTACGGATAAACACATTAAAACCAAAATCAATATGTGTCATATTATATTGTGAATTAAAGCGAGCTGGCGTTATGAAATAACAAAGGAAAGCAATGCAGCTCGCATAAAATTAATCTATACTAATAATAATCTATAGCCGAAATTTTTCTGGTAATTTTCGCTTTTCCAAAAATAATTGGTCCTAACATATATGATTAACCGCCCTGAAACCGAAAATCGCTTTTTTTTTTTTTTTTAATTTTTGTTTGTATGTCTGTCTGTCTGTCTGTCTGGATGTTTGTTACCTTCTCACGCGATAATAGCTGAACGGATTTCGATGAAAATTTGAATATAAATTAAGTTCGTTGTAACTTAGATTTTAAGCTATATGACATTCAAAATACTTTATTTAAAAGGGGGGTTATAAGGGGGCTTGAATTAAATAAATCTAAATATCTCCCTTATTATTGATTTTCGTGGAAAATATTACATAACAAAAGTTTCTTTAAAAATGATATCCGATAAGTTTTTATTCCAAGCAAAATTTTGATAGGACTGATATTTAATAAGATAAATGAGTTTTAAAATTAAAATAACGATGCCACCTATTGACGTGCAATGAAATAGAAACAAATGACTTCGTCTATAAGGGGCCTTGGACAACATAATCGAAAGCTATGAAACATAGCCTACAGAGAATGTTTCTGTTTTGTATGAAGTAATATCGAAAGCTAATTAAACATTTGTATAATTAATTATTATTTCAGCATTGGAAAGCATAGTTTTTCTAGATGGACATAATGCTATAATGTTACTACAGTAACTTATGAGTGAATCGAGGACAGGTAAGATTAAAATAGCTTCTTATGCACAGAAAACTTGATAGAAAGAAATATAATTGCATATCACTATATATGCTGTATCACTATTTAAGTTATTTGAAGGGTTTAGAACTATAGTGGGCCAAGAGCCATTTACTGAAAGCGTAAAAAACAAGGGTTAAAATTAAGTTATTACCATAATTCAATGGAAACATATAGCAAGTAATATAAAGTATACACATTAAAACTAAATGATATGTCAATCTTCATTAAACTATGGATGCATGTAATAAAAATTAAGAAACATGTTAAAGGAATTGTCATTGCACCAATGAGTGTCTCTGGACCAAAATGATCGCATTTTAATTATTTGGATCCAATTTAAATTAAGTAACATATTAAACGATTTATCCTTCTATCAAACATGAATGTTCCCTGGATCAAATGTCCTATTTTAATTATGTAATTACTTTATATTTACAGTATTTCTAACGGGTGCAGCGGAGCGGACGGGTACAGCTAGTAACAAATAAAACAGCAACGAAACACGGCCTCCTGCGACATTCGTATGAATGAAAGTTACAAACAAAACAGCAACAAGGCAGATGGTAAAAAAAATAGACGATTGTGTTGTCATGGTGACCTCTTTAGAAATTACTGGTTTGGAAAATTAAGCAGGGTGAGAGAATATATTGTAATTTTATCAGTGGCCAGCATTACAATCGCGCCAGATGGTGTACTTTATTTGTGCTGCCATTCAAAACGGCCTGCTGAACATAGATAGATATGTATTCGAATGAAATTGTGTGAACATGATGCTGCACTTGCTGTAGAGGAAGGCTTTTGTGTTTCGGAGGACATTATCTTACCCCTAGTTTTTATTCTGCTATCCACTCGACACATATTACTCAAACATTGTTGCTCTGAGTAATAAAGCAAGAGATTGTCGAGGCTTTTAGCTGTAATTGAAGTCTGGAATTCAAAGACATGTGGACAGTGGCGGTACTTAAAATTTGGTTTTAATGTGTATAGTGCTAGCCAGCGATTATGGACGAGTGGCTTGATGACAATGCGAGATGGAGACAGTCCTGATAATACGCTGAAGTCATGTGCTCATGAAGTACAATGCATTATCAAGAAGTGAATAACTTTTCAACCAGTAGCTATAGCGCACGCTATTGTGTCTTATTATTCGAGATGGCCAGTGCACAAAACACATCAAAACTCATTATCTTATTTTTTTCTCTTTCAACCTCCTCATTCACTGTGTCTTCTGTTTAGACTCATGCATATTTCTACTCCGAATTATCTGTTATCGCGCTTTCAATTTCCTTACAACTATTCGAAACCGACATCAAGCACTTCTTTCTATCCCTCATCATAGAACGTCTTTATACTCATCTTCCTATACTGTAGAAATACCTCGCCTCTGGAATTCGTTACCTAATGACGTCAGGGACTGGCGGGCTTTATCACAATTCAAAATTAAATTGGAAAATTTTGTCTTATTTAATGCTTTTAGGTATTGCTAGAAGTGTTGATTTGTGTTTCTTTTTTACTCTAGATTAAAATTGCAAGTTTCTTGTTTATATTAGTTAATTAGTTAGGATACAATTAATTATTATAGTTAATGACTCATTTAAAGTTTGTGTGACTGCAACCTGTGTATATTTTTGTGTGGCTTTACTTTGTTTATGGTTGTTTTTTTTCTCTCTCTATTTTTTGTGTAGCTTTGCTTTGTATATAGTGTATTTTTTTCTGTTTATTTCTATTATTGTATTTGTATTCCTGGTGTTGTGGAAGAGAAGGCATGGTGGCCTTAACTACACCAGAATAAATAAATAAATAAATAAATAAATAAATAAATAAATAAATAAATAAATAAATAAATAACTAAATAAATAAATAATTAAATAAATAAATTAATTAATTAATTAATTAATCAATTAAATAAATAAATAAATAAATATCTATTAATATATTCTCTCCTCAGACCGTTTATTTTGATGTAGGAGTACGTCTATGAATTCTGGTCAGCATAGGAGCTATGTCGTGGAGTGTTCAAACATAAGAAGATATATCAAGATACTACAAACTTCATGTATCCAACAATACATAGAAGTGAAGCTTGTAAATTAAAATAATCGAAATTTTAAAAGGAGTCCGTACTTCCGTATCTTACAATGTTAAATTCCTCAAATTTGGGTACACTTTAGTCAGAAGTAATAAAAGATGCAAATGTAGAAAAATAGGGCGTATGTAACAAACCTTTATGTAAACAACCGGCTAAATAAATTTAAAATTCCACTTAGCGGTTGACAAAAAAAATTCATTGCCAACTTTTTTGCATTAAGAATGATCTTTCTTAGTTATTTTTTCAGAGGTCCGTAGATGCTCCTTTCTGTATTAAAAGCTCCCTTTGCCATTGCTATCCTCCTTTTGACTTCCTGGCAGCAGCTCATGTTACTGCTTATAGTACATCCCTGGTATTTGAAGCTGTCTACTTGCTCTACTGCCTCATTTAGAATTCGCAAGTTTACCTTCTTTACTTTTCTTCCTATAACCATGGTCTTCGTCTTGTTGGCATTTATCTTCATTTCATACTACTCACAGCTGTTCATTTAGCTCTAGTAGCATATCCTTTAGTATAATCTCGTCTTCTGCTAACAATACCATATCATCAGCAAATCTGAAGCACTTTATTCTTCTTCCTCCTACTATCATTCCTCCCATGTTCTTAAAACAGTTCTTTACTAAATCCTCGAAGTAGATGTTGAACAGTGTAGGTGATAAAGGGCATCCTCTCCCTATTTCACTTCCTTCTGACATTTCTTCTCCTATCCTGACTTTGACTAGTTTTTTCATATAAAGGTTACTGAATTGCCTCCTCTCTTTCCAATCCTCGTCAATTTCCTTAAGCATCCCCATCAGTTTATTCCTATCCACTCTGTCAAACGCCTTTGCTAGATCCACAAATACTACATACACTTCTTTATTCTCCTCTAGGTATCTTTCGCCGATTGTTCGTAGCAGTCCAATTGCATCTCTCGAAAACTAAAATTCGTAAAAGTCATATGATGATGTCAGTGGACGTTATATAGGCCTGGGAAAGCATTTAATTCCTGCCACTTGTTAGGGCTGCATAAACAATAATGAACGACTTAAATCTTATACCTTGTATATCTGCTTCAAATGGTTTAAGAACGAAGATTTTTAGAACAAAATTATTTAATTCATTTTTTCAAAATTTGACAAAATAAATTTCACAGTATTTTGTAAAAATGTCCTTCATATTGTGCCAGTCTAAGATCTCATGTAATATTCTGCAGCACAGACACATTTCCTCAGCTGCTCCAACCTTAGCCACAAGGATTTTTTTTTTGTAAAAATAGTTTAAAAATCATTCGTCATCCGCAGACAGACAGAATAGGATAGGATAGGATAGGAGAGGTTAGGATAGGATAGGATAGGATAGGATAGGATAGGATAGGATAGGATAGGATAGGATAGGATAGGATAGAATAGATAGATAGATAGATAGATAGATAGATAGATAGATAGATAGATAGATAGATAGATAGATAGATAGATAGATAGATAGATAGATAGATAGATAGATAGATAGATAGATAGATAGATAGATAGATAGATAGATAGATAGATAGATAGATAGATAGATAGATAGATAGATAGATAGATAGATAGATAGATAGATAGATAGATAGATAGATAGATAGATAGATAAGATAGATAAGATAGATAAGATAGATAAGATAGATAAGATAGATAAGATAGATAGATAGATAGATAGATAGACAGACAGACAGACAAACAGACAGACAGACAGATAGATAGGATTGTTGTATTAATATAATATTGAGATAAATGCACAGTTCTTGATGCAGGAAATGGAATTGCACAAAATGGCGATCATCACATTCGCTTTGTAATGTCAGAGAGTTCACCGACATTCTCACGATTGTTCCCTGGACATATCGATTTGACTCAGCCTTGAGTATGACCCGAACAATCGAAGCAAGGAACATTACACGAAGCTACCGACCGTATCATTAACTATTAAGATGGAAAACGGAGAGAGCTTCCATAGTTCCGTTATTTACCTCTTCTTCTTCCATTCCAACGTTCAACTATGTGATAAATTGTGTATACCACACTATGTAACAATGAAGCCTTCACGCTGATGTTACAGAAATAACACTCAAACTTGCAACAGACAGTTGCTCATTCAAAGCGCCAGGACAAAGTCCGCACTTTCAATGATAACTTGATGGTTCGGGACACGCAGGCGCAGTACAGGACCACAGCTGTTTCACGAGATGGGGTACAGTACTCAATAGAACCCTTCAGTCAGCTAGTTTCCGCAGAGGAAAATATTATAATGACTATTTCGTTTATATGACGTCATTCCATTCTCGGTCAATGAAGTGTAATGAAATTTTGAATTCCAACCAATGAAAGTCATAAATCGCGGTAATTTCTGCAGTAATCTCACTGGAGGTTTTGATTTATCTAAAGAAAATCAAAACTCGAGTGGGATTTAATTGACTATTACACGATTAGAAGAAAATATATAGGCCTAAAGATTAGAAGTAACAAAGTACTCCAATACAATAAAATATTAATTGGCTTACGAAAATACAACTGTCTTCAAATATATTATTGTACCATCTCAACATTACGCTAGATGGCAGTAGTGTTTTATGATTATGTTTTCTTGTTATCAGTTGTGCCAACTATGGAATCTTCATTGAACTCTGTGGACGGTTAATAGTCAAGAAGGCTTTGTTGATTCAGTTTCATTTTTATTAAAACATTTGCATTCCACTTCAATCATCCGGATCCCAGTAATCAACGTCACTTGACAAATGATTTTCAATAAATCTTAGTATTAAACAATCTCTGATACGTGACTATCCATAATATCATATAGCAGAAGCTATAACAAACATAACCTAAATAATATAAACAAGTGTTAGAAAAGTTTTAATTAGGGATGATGAAGTGAACAAGAAATGTTTTAATTAACGATGATGAAATAAAAAATAAACATGAATAATTTTAAAAGAAACAATTATTGAAAGTACAATTTTCAAATTTGAATGTTTTAGTGGTTGGTGGCTCAGTTGATGTTATATTAGACGTGTGCGTAAAAGAAATGAACTCGTTGATGTACATGGTGTATCCCTCAACTTATTCAGGATTTCCGAATGGTGCTCTTCATATATGGCCAGTGATCTTTATTAATTCTTGTTCTTGAATGCCAATGCGAGTCATATTTGAAAGTGCTGTGCATCGACTGGGGTGGTTTGTAATTTTCTGTTTTTGACGTCCAGACCAGTGGAGTTTGAAATGTTGGCAAACAAAAAAAAACAAATGCTAGGGTAGTGATAAAAATAAACAAATGCTAGGGACGCGATAAAATTAAACAAATGCTAGGGACGCGATAAAATTGTGCGATAAGCAGACATGATTGGTTGAAAGACGTCCTTTCGTACCGTTTTATTGGTCAAAAGTAGTGTGACGTAGTAAAAGTGTAATAGTCACTATCAATTTATCCTATTGTCGTTCTTTTGTTTAGTCAGTGTCGCCAACTGTTTCCATGTAAATCAATGAGCATGCATCCATTGTACTAGATAAAGTGCGAAATCCTACTTCCACATCTACATCTTCATCTTCTAATTCCATGTCCATTGTATCTAAAGAAAATGACACTCCTTCATAACAATATTGTTCATTTAATTAATGTATTAATCAAGTTATTTGTAATCTATACTAATAATAAATCTTTAGCCGAAGTATTTCTGGTAATTTTCAATTTTCCAAAAACAATTGGTCCTAACATATATAATTAACCACCCTGAAACCGAAAATCGCTTTTTTGACATTTTTGTTTGTATGTCTGTCTGTCTGTCTGTCTGTCTGTTTGTTACCTTTTCTCGCGATAATGGCTGAACGGATATCGATGAAAATTGGAATATAAATTAAGTTCGTTGTAACTTAGATTTTAGGCTATATGGCATTCAAAATACATTATTTAAAAGGGGGGTTATAAGGAGACCTGAATTAAATAAATCGAAATATCTCGCTTATTATTGATTTTTGTGAAAAATGTTGCATAACAAAAGTTTCTTTAAAAATAATTTGCGATAAGGTTTGTTCTTTGAAACATTTTGATAGGACTGATATTTAATTAGATAAATGAGTTTTAAAATTAAAATAACTGCCATCTAAGGCCGTGTAATGAATTAAAAAAAAATGACTTCGTCTATAAGGGGCCTTGGACAGCAACAATCGAAAGCTATGAAAGATAGCCTACAGATAATGTTTCTGTCTTTGTATGAAGTAATAACGGATGTTAAATTAACCGATTTGTATAATTAATTGTTATTTCACCAATGGAAAGTGTAGTTTCTCTAGATGGACATAATGCTATAATGTTATTACAGTAACTTCTGAGTGAATCGAGGACAGGTAAGATTAAAATAGCTTCTTGTACACAGAAAACTTAATAGGCTATTTTGTACATTCATTAAACTATGGTTGCATGTAATAACAAATAAGAAACAAAGGAATTGTCATTGCATCAAATGAGTGTCTCTGGACGAAAATGATCCCATTTTAATAATTTAAATACAATTTAAATTAAGTAACGTATTAAACGATTTATCCTTCTATCAAACACGAATGTTCCCTGGATCAAACGTCCTATTTTAATTATGTAATTATATTTATTTCTAACAGGTGCAGTGGAGCGCACGGGTACGGCTAGTTATACAATAAAATATTTCAATTAAATTATGATTTCAGCAGATAATGAAAACTTATTTCTGTTATAATAACAAAAGATAAGCGCAGTACATGTAATTAACATTGTTAAACATGTATTTCGCTTTTCTCAATTGGCATTACTGAATAACATTCAATTTCTTTATTCCAGTAACCGTTATTAATCTATTTCGACTTCACAATGTCTGAATAACGTACGTATTCATAAAAATACAATTATTAACATTTTGTGAGCGAATTTTATGGATATATTATTTACATTTTTATTTTTTTCACGAAATAGTCCTAATAAATGTCACTCGAGACCTGAGTTACCAAAATAAATTTATGGAAAAGTCTCAGAGCTCTTGTGACATTACTACAGACAACTACCATAATATTATTTTACCCTACGAATAATAAAGTCCATTTAAACTTATTCAAGCTTCATTTTAAAGTTATTTAGTTTCTAGGGTTTTATTAGCTTTATTATTTTAAGATTTCTAGTCCTAATACAGTTATACAAATGTTTAATATAATTTATGTTACTGTCCCCTAAACATTATCTTATTCATCATTCTTTTCAGATATTCGTTTTCGTCACGAACTTTTTATAAATTGCATTACGAATTTATCCAATTAGCCTACTTAGAAACCAGGAAAGGTGTAAAATGAAATTCCAATTATGACCTAAAATACCTATAAAATCACCCGAAATAATAAGAAAAAAAGGTTATTTACTTCTTATTGATACAAATTACACGTAAGTTGGCAATTTCATACGTAGTCGATGCATAATGCCCTATAACAATTTATTAAAATATCTTGGAAAATATTGGAGTGCAAGAGGTCAAATGACTTTATTGTCAAACGCCTGGCATTAGAAAACAACAACAACTACTACTTTTGATTTAAAAACTCTGGAAATACTGAAGAAACAAGTGTATAATTATGGTATTATATGTATTAATTTATATCATTTATTTGTACTTGTATTCCACATACTCTGCATATATGTTTATATGTTTTTGTTTTATTATTATTATTATTATTATTATTATTATTATTATTATTATTATTATTATACTACTTTAATTGATGATTGTTCATGTCATAAGGAAGAATTTTTTTTTCTAATTGCAATATATTTTAACTAATTATTAAAGTTGACAATATTAGACGTTTGGCAACGTTTCTGGCTGGGGAGGAGGGAGTTTACAAATACACGGTACAGTTCAAGCGGATGCAGACATAATAGTACAAACAGATGCTCTGTTCTAATGCATCGGCAGACCATTAATTACATAAAACGAACACCAAATACAAACTTTCAATCTCATTACTAGAACTTTACGGTAAATTTCCATTTTATTTAACAATATTGGCAATATTGGGTCCATTTTTTTATTGTACGTCTAAAAATAAACATTAATGATTTACTGCACAAAATCACACGAACTTTTTTTTTTTTTTAAATGCAACATTTTAATCTCTCCCGCTTCTGTAAAGCAGTATCATTTTTAAAGAAATTTCTGTTTGTGTGATTTTCGAAACGAGGTAAGAGACTCCTAGTTTCTAATAATCGTTGAGAAACTGCTACAAAAGTTCGGCCGATTACAGTAGGTAATATTCATTGCGGAAAACATTGACGGTACATCTTCTTGTCTCACTTGTTAGATAATTAAATAATTAAGTAAATAAGTAAATAAATACATAAATGAATAAATAAGTAAATAAATAAGTAAATAAATAAGTAAACAAATAAATAAATAAATAAATAAATCAATAAATAAATAATTGAATAAATAAATAAATAAATAAAAGCATAAATAATAAATTAAGTAATTAAGTAAATAAATAAGTAAATAAATAAATAAATAAGTAAATAAATACATACATGAAGAAATAAGTAAATAAGTAAATAAATAAGTAAGTAAGTAAATAAATAAATAAGTAAATAAATAAATAAACAAATAAATAAAACAATAAATAATTGAATAAATAAATAAATATATATATAAATAAAAGAGTAAATAATTAATTAAGTAATTAAGTAAATAAATAAGTAAGTAAATAAATAAATAAATAAGTAAGTAAATAAATAAATAAGTAAATGAAGAAATAAACAAATAAATAAAACAATAAATAATTGAATAAATAAATAAATAAATAAAATAATAATTAATTAAGTAAATAAATAAGTAAGTAAATAAATAAATAAATAAGTAAATAAGTAAATAAATACGTACATGAATAAATAAGTAAATAAATAAATAAATAAATACATAAATAAATAAATAAATAAATAAATAAATGGGTTTTAGGAAGTACGCATCCATAAAGGAAAAGAAATGGAAGTATATAGTATAAGAAACGAGAAGGCAAGATATTAAGGGAATACAAATGTGTTGGGATTGAGATGTCAGTGCTGATGGAGGAACGACGCTCTGCCATATTTATTAAATTGCCTCACGATAACGCAGAATAATGTAACCTGGCAATGAAGGGAACATAAATGTATTCTTGTGGTCGTAATTCGACTAACCTTCACTTGGTAGAGTGGATATATTTTTATTGCTGCCTAATATGTTGACAAAGAAACTGTGTGTTGTCTAATGCTAACCATTTTATGGACTACAGATCGTTTGTGAACAGAACATTAACTTATTAGGCGCGAAATGCTGTAAGAATTACAATGTGCGTGTAACAACTCTATTGTTCATATAAAAATGTTTTTCTTTTAATGCTGAGATATACAACCGGAAACAGTACGGCCCTACTAATGTACTAATAATTTGGTATTACTTGTTGACTTCTTGATATTGCATGTTAAGAGGGCTGTTATGTAAACTTGCATGAACTAAAACCACTAGTGTCACCAGTTTTCGTGCAAGGCTTGCCAAGTTCCTCCTGTCGTAATCTACAACGAATGTATAATGTAAATTATTAGTCACGGCAATGTTTTCGCATGTCACTTCCTTCACAAACACTCTCCTCCCCTCCTGAATCCCAATACCTTTATTATATTTTGTCAGTTAATCTGTCCGAATCCGGTTTCATACGGCTACATTCGGATTGATTCCTAAAGCTTCGTGAATGACGTCATGTTGATTCCTGTTGTGTCTCTCTACTGGGTGTTCATTTCAAAGTGTATCATGACGTCATTGTTGATGAGTCAGCGATTTGAAGAGAGTTTCAGCTTTTGTGTCAAAGAAGTTGCCTATTAATCAAGGCGTTCAATCTGAACTTGAGAACGTGTACGGTATAACTTGAACGTCGTAGCAACAGATGGCGGTCTGTACGGTCTGTGTGCTACCATAACCTCTTTCGAACTGTGTTTTGCGCGGCCAAGTCGTACGCAGGGTATTTGTTATCATCGGTTGCGTACGGCAACATTCCACAATACAAATGCTCCGTGTCCATGTTGACCGTCGAAGTTAATGTCAACAAATACGTAAGTAATCGTCTTAACCCTCTCGCCATATCCCGACTGTAAGAAAAAACTCCCCTCAGTACGTGTTTCGAGACAGTTCACATTCCTGCCACTACCGGCGTTACCATACGTATCGGTAAGTACTCTTCTGAATGAACGCCGTACTTGCTAGGCAACTACTCTGGCAGATAAGTAATACACCTCTGCGGAAGTGTAGGAAGATTGAATTCTCTAGGCTCATCGACTAGCCACGTGACTGCATACAGCGAGCCGTGACATACTTTGAACTGAACACCCAGTACATCAGCGGTGCCGAAAATGTAATCGTGCGCCGAGCCACTGTGTAACCTGCAACGTGCATAGCACCTATGGAGGGAGGCGGACACCCGAAGGGGAAGTGAAGCAACTGTCTGACTTATTAACGGATTTTCATTTTCCTTACGTCAAGCACTTAAATATAATTTTATACAGTATAAGGTTACAAACTAATGTTTAGTACGTGTAACGAAGAAAGAAATGAAATATAAATGAACAATATCACAACCTAAAATTAACTGTCTTCAGAATGTCTCTGTGACAAAGTTGCAAAATCAGGAATTATGTCACTTACTGCCAGTCGTAGTTGATCACGAAGGTATTTGTCTGTCAGTTGTGATCTAAATTTGGTTTTTACTATTTTAATTATTGAAAATACTTTTTCACAAACGTAAGTTGTAACGAACGTGGCTTCAACAGAGCAAGGGAATGAACGAAGCTTCGGATATTTATTTTTTGGAAAAGATTTGAAAGTTCAACATTTATCAAGTTCTTACATCTAGCTTTAATTTGCCATCACATAGTAAATCAGTGAGTTCAAATTGAAGATCTAACCTCATTATTCGTACATCTGCTGAAAAAGGATCGACGTACAGAGATGATGATGTTGATGGTGTTGTTGATGATGATGATGACGATAACAACAACAACAACAACAACAACAACAATAACACTTAACCTTTTAATGTTTCATCAGTAACATGTAGCATAATGCCGTTTTATGTTATACAACCGTTTTCCTCGTAATACTTGTGAACAAATCATACATTTAATATTCTCATCATATTGACAGCAAAAAAATGCGTCCTCCCATCCTACTTGGAACTTTCGAACATGGTTTCGAGAGAGACATATGCCACTCGCAGGTCAGAGACAAATACAAATGGAACGGAGTTTGACTCCAGTGAGTGAGAGGGTGGGGGTTGGCGGAGGTTAGAAGCAAGCGAAATGCACAGCTATCATTATGAGCCACAATGTTTCGCGAGTCACGTTCTCGCCACGGCTGCTCTATATACAGTGGAAGCTCTTAAGTTTGACAGAAAACAAGTTCGACATCCTATAGTTCGACTGCTTATGTAGGAGAATTAGACACGCCCCTATTCGGGCACTAAGAAATGGATTTGCCATTTGAATGGGAATTGGTTCTGTGTTTTGTAGTGATACTTTTGTTAAAGAAAAACAGAATATTTTATTGATTAGGACATCCATATTTAATCACTGATTTTAAATTAACGAACTCTTCCTTTTCTATTTGAGAATTGTGCCGTTTGTGAGACGGAACTGTCGAAACCCACTGTGGTACTAGAAGCGCATACACAAGTCTCGGGGAGGGCAGGAAATGCATGCACAGTACTGTATTCGTTGATGGATTTATTTTATTTTATTGGGTTATTTTACGACGCTGTATCAACATCTCAGGTTATTTAGCGTCTGAGTGAAATGAGGGTGATAATGCCGGTGAAATGAATCCGGGGTCCAGCACCGAACGTTACCCAGCATTTGCTCGTATTGGGTTGAGGGAAAACCCCGGAAAAAAAAACCTCAACCAGGTAACTTGGCCCGACCGGGATTCGAACCCGGGCCACCTGGTTTCGCAGCCAGACGCGCTGACCGTTACTCCACAGGTGTGTACTCGTTGATAGATAACCAATAAGAATTTGTATTCATTTCGCCTGCCACACCCACTATCCTTATTGGACTGAATTCTGTTTTCTCGAACTTAGGAGAGTCCACTGTATCACGAAATAAGCCAAGTCTGCCATATTTACCATGCGGTAAGCTATTAATCTTTTAATGTTAAACTTTAATATGACATCGTAATTTTTGTAATCTGTGTTCTAAATCATTACATATAATGCCCTTAAAATTGTTTGTGATAGTTGTTCTAGTTTTGTTTTACAGTCGGTATGTATCATGATTTAATGTTTGCAAATTATTTGCAATTATGTTGAAACGGAGAGAACACAGAAGTTGCTCCAAATTTTTGTTGCAACTTTCCAGCTGTTTGGACGAAAATACATCCATAGCGTTTGTTAACAGTAACAGGCAATTGTTTCTATTGTGTACAAATATACAAGTATATATTTAAGTAACTAACTGGGTTGGGAGGAACAAGTCACTAATACCACAAGGAAAGCCTGGAAAGCACTACATTTCTCTATGCGTATTCTGAAGAAAATCTATCCGAAAGTCAAAAGAATTAGCGTACAAAACCCTTGTTCGCCCAGTTATGGAATATGGAGCAATAGGTTGGGATCCGTACAGGCAAAACTAAATCGATTCAATAGAAAAGATCCAACTCAAGGCAGCAAAATATGTCAAAATGTGAAAGGGACATGGTGAAGAGATAGTAAAAGACTTAGAGTGGGAATCTGTCAAATCAAGGCGACGAAAAATCAGACTCACCGCATTGTTTAAGGCACAAATGGGACACAAAGCATGGACCGACATCAATGCTAGATTAGTAACACCATTATACTTAGGAAGGGCAGATCATATTAGGAAGTTTAAATGTAGAAAACAAAGAACGGACGTGGCAAAATTTTCCTTTGTTAACCGCACAATAGTAGACTGGAACAGCTTACCTGCGGCAATCTTTCAGAGTGGTCCTCTCAAAATCAATACATTTAAGGAAAGGTTGAGAAGATTCGTCTGAAAATGTAGTTGTAGGTGCAGTGTAATTATGTAAGTTGTTTCATGTAATTAATTAAGTTGATATGTAATTAATTAAGATGATATAAAAATAAATTAAGGTGATATGTAATTAATTAAGATGT
Source organism: Periplaneta americana (assembly GCF_040183065.1). Lineage (NCBI taxonomy): Eukaryota > Metazoa > Arthropoda > Insecta > Blattodea > Blattidae > Periplaneta > Periplaneta americana. The sequence goes on from NC_091120.1 coordinate 12,291,578, forward strand.
TACGTAATTAAGTTGATTTGTAATTAATTACTTAAACTGGTAATAGTTGTGTGAAATAGAAGTAGCTACTTGTAAGTTAGATTTACTTTTGCTTGTTGTAAGCGTTATTATAGAATAGATTTTATTTACAGTCCTAGGTTTATTGCATCTATTTATTTATAGTTAGAAATAAATTTAGGTTTATTTTAGTTTTTTTATTGCTGTAATTACAGACGTGGGCAAATTATTAGCAAAATTGAAGATTTTTATTATATATTTTTACAAAATATGATTCTTCAATTTAGACTACAGTTGACATTTTTGTGTATTTCCAAATTATTAGAAAAATTGAAGATTTGTATTGTATATTTTTCAAAATTTAACTCCTCAATTTGGACTACATTTGATATTTTTGCATATTTACAAATTATTAGCAAAACTGAAGGTTTTTATTGTATTTTTTTTACAAAATTCAATTCTTCAATTTGTACTACAGTTGACATTTTGGATATTTCGAAATTATTAGCAAAACTGAAGATTTTTGTTTTATATTTTTACAAAATTTGACTCTTCAATGCCGTTGACAATTTTGCTAATTTACAAATTATTAGCAAAATTGAAGACTTTTACTATATATTTTTACAAAACTTGACTCTTCAATTTAAACTACAGTTGACATTTTTGCATATTTCTGTCTACCGCAATGATGGAAATATCCAAATTGTCAAAAATTGAAAAGTTAAATTTTGTAAACAGAATTATCATAAAAATCGTCCATTTTGTTAATAATTTGTCCACGTCTGTATTGTATAATTGTAATGGTATTATTGTATATTATATAAGTATCACTGCCACCGGGTGTATACCCAATTGTAGTGTTCATAAATAAATAAATACAATACAAAAAATAGAGGTTCGATGGTAACTCTCTGTTTTACATTTCAAAGTACAATTAACGTGGGGAAAAGAGCAGTGTTACATACTTCATTAGCTCCAATCCAATTGCCAACAATTATTCCAACCCTACACGTATTCTGTTTGTGATTGCAATAGTTATGGTCCAACTTGTAGGCATATGTTCTCTAATATCAGGCTCATAAACGATTCACGCTGTTTCAAGCAATTCATCAGCAATGTCTAATTAGTCATAATCCATCTTCCTAGGCGATATGTGATATATTCATCAAGTATAAAGTATAGCACCAAGTTTTTTTGTTGGGTTACATACAATAATCATGTCAACTTCAACACTCGGGGAAGGGGGAGAGCGGTCGTGTTAATTAGCTAGCACACAATCAAATAATTGCATAAGCTGATTCAATCTGTGAATTTCTGATTTTCAGTCTGTACCTAAATACTTATGTGCACGAATCTAAATACTTAGCAATAATTCTGAATAGAAAAATTATACATAATATATTATAAGTAATGTTATTAATTTCAGGATGTTACTCTTTCAGATATTTGAAACAAAAAAGTTACATACAATTTTCCTAATTTTTTCTTCCTTTTCGAGATAAAAATTGTTTTATATGAACATGTCATAGCTTGTTTTGGGAAAGCCATTGATTTAATTCCCAATATGCTCAGTCAATTTAAGAGAGCAGTGTATTATGATAATAAATGATTGAAAGAATTTTAGTTTATCCTTTAAATGTGATTAAATATGACCTGAACAAATGTAACATTGTGAAATTGTTCGGATCAAATTTCTGCACATTTAAAGGACAAAACTAATAGTACATTATGCAACGAGCCTATAATGGTAGTAATTAAGACGCGAGTCATACGAGCGTCTTAATTACCATTATAGGCAAGTTTCATACGACTTTTTATGCTCGACCATATTTCTAACTTGAAATTATTCGTAAGTATTCATGTTATTCTTATCTGACTGGGAAGCGGAACTGACCTTGTGCAATACCTCGTAAATTGTGAGATGTGCGCAGACGCGAAAGTATTGATTTTTTCGAGACACAAATGTCACTGACCTTGATATAATCTAGAAAGTAAAATAAACATTAATCTTAATATAACCTTGATATTGATTTAGACATTGAAAAACGAGATGACAAATTGAATTTATTTGAATATTATTTACAATTAACGTTAATTATTATAGTAACAGAACATAACCTTCTGCGACAGTATTGAATTTCCAGCCTCCGTGACGTTTCGCTAGTTGTCTTTCGATTGCATATCCGAGAATAATCTATACTCGCGCTTTCATATTGCTACAATGGTATTTTCTGATTGGTGGAACATCTGAACTTTAATGAATAGGTATACTTTAATAAGGTCCATTAAAGGGCTGCTACCAGGTGTATAATTACTACATTTCGGCATGGTCGAGCATAAAATTATTTAACTGATTTATTGCCATAATACACTTACTTACAAATGGCTTTTAGAGAACCTGGAGGTTCATTGCCGCCCTCACATAAGCCCGCCATCTTTCCCTATTTTGAGCAAGATTAACCTAGTCTCTACCATCATATTCCATCTCCCTCAAATACATTTCAATACTATCTTCCCATCTACGTCTCTGGCTCCCAGAAGGTCATTTTCCCTCAGGTCTTCCAATTAACACTCAATATGCATTTCTGGATTCACTCATATGTGCTACATGCCCTGCCCATCTCAAACGTCTGGATTTAATGTTCCTATTTACATTAGGTGAAGACTACAATGCGTGCAGTTCTGCGTTGTGTAACTTTCTCCATTCTTTTGTAACTTCATCACACTTAGCACCTTATTCTCGAACACCGTTAACCTCTGTTCCTCTCTCAAAGTCAGAGTCCAAGTTTCACAACCATACAGAACAACCTGTATGTAATATAACTGTTTTGTAAATTCTAACTTTAAGCTTTTTTGAAAGTAGACTAGATGACGAAAGCTTCTCAACCGAATAATAGCAGGCATTTCCCATATTTATTCTGTGCTTAATTTCCTCCCGATTGTCATTTATATTTGTTACTCTATCTCCAAGGTATTTGAATTTTTCACCTCTTCAAAGGATAAATTTCCAATGTTTGTATTTATATTTCATAGTCTGTTCTGATCACGAAACATAATCATATAAATTTGTCTTTTCAGAAGTTACTTCCAAACCTATCTCCTTACTTGCTTGAAGTATACTACTCTCTTAAATTGATCTAGCATATAGGCAATTAAGTCGATGTCTTTCCTAAAACACGTTATTAAATATTTTACATGAAAAAAATTTTTATCTCGAAAATAAATAAAACTGTATTAGACATTTCTATTTCAAATTTCTGAAAGAATAACCCCCCTGAAATGAATGACAATACTTAAGTTCATTTTGTATATTCTGGTGAAATTCCAATGTACTGACCAGTAGTAGCGTTGCTCATTTTCCCTACTTCACCCCTTTGAGTACTCCCTCCACTTTTTATTTCATTATTTCTTCTTTTCTTATTTGGTGTTTCCTTTCTTTCTCCATTTCTTGATTGCTCTATTTGTTCTTTTTTATGTTCTTAGATTTTTCCTTTCCTTCTACTCGTATATGCTTTAGAATGAATGAAGATTACATTGAGGTTCTCCTATGATGTTGATGAACAATAGTATTCATATTTCGGAAGACATTAATTTTAGGACCCAAGTTTATTAGACTTTGTTTTCTATCACCCCTTAAAATATTGAATGTTTTTTAACACTCTATACATATATACATATTATACATGTTTCAAATCATAGTTTAAGGGGAGAGGATGGTATTTTTTGGTGAAAAATGAGTGAATTTAAATAAAAAACTTTAAAATACTTTGTGATATGTATGGAATGCATAGCATAACATTTTGTGGGTATTTGTGCCCTTATCGGATGTTGAGTCGCCGTTTTTAAACTTCCTGCCTTATGAATTTTTAAATCACTCGCCCACTTTTATTGTTGTTTCCGGTAAATTATTTTCAAATCTTTTCTTCCTTTAAAATACCCTTTGATATGTGTGGAATGCATTGCATAACATTTTCTGTGTATTTGTGCCCTTATCGGATGTTGAGACGTCAATTTTAAACTTTCTGCGCTATGGATTTTTAAACAACACTCCCGCCTTTATCGGTTTCCAGTAACTTCATTTTTTTGCTACATTGCCAGACAGAAATGGATATAATTTCTGAACTATTAAAGATAAATCCATGAAATTTAGAACACACATTCTTTAGACTATTAGGAAACTTTTCTCTGTAACAGAATGTTGTTAATTGATTTCATTTCAAAAATACGTCCGTTTGTTTGCAAGAAAGGAAATGAGAAAATTGTTATTAAATTTTAATTGTTTATTTTACAAACGTAGGGAAAAATATCACAATTCTGTTACAGACAGTTTGTAGAACATGCTTTTGCTAATACACTGCAAAAAACGGTTTGAGTCTATCTTTAAAAACGGTTAAGATATATCGGTTTTAGTAGAATCCTGCATTGGGTATATTTTTTTCAAATTTGGCCCCCAAATAACTTTTTTCAAAATATTTTTATTTTTGAGTTGCCACAGCTATGAGCTCTCTACATACAAAAAATTAATATTTTACACCAAATAGGAAAAAAGTTAAAAAAAATAGCATCCTCTCCTCTTAAGAAAATAGGTCAAAATGAAAATTTTATTCTCAGCATAAAAGAACTGAATATTTCTGAAACATACAGCAAGTCACTTTCGTAACAGATTTTCTGAACTGTTCACACAGGTTATCGCATGTTATCTGCAACTGCTGATTCGTAATTTCTGTTCCACATAAACAGCACGGTTATCCCAACGGAACACACACAATAATAATTCACATTACGTGAAATTGAACATCACTGCGGAATAATATCATTATCTCTAGGATAATAGCGTTCAGTTGTAATTTGATTGTTGCCAAGGTTATGCGGGCATAATGAAAGAGATTCCGACAAAAGGTACTTATATGGGAAAGGGTTGCACACAGATAATGTATTATAATTTGCAATAACAATATTCATGTCCCGATAGGCCTGTTGATAACTCCGAGAACGCTACTCATCCATAGACAAAGGGTGAATCACGTGCGACTCAATTAGGCAACTTGAATATTGTACACTGTTTGTAAAACAAGGCCCACTTAAAATTATGTGAAATTATATGCTTGTTATTACTCCTACACTCGTTCCATTCTCTGTATCGTAAATCTCGTGCGACAAAAATAATTTTGTTCACTCTTGAAGAGATAAGTAAGAGTGGCTCGGTGGCCTAATGTAGTTCAACTGACTACCAACGTATGGTAATAAACTGGCCCCCTAACACAAAGTCACTTGACAAAGTCACAACATCCTAAGAAACCATCTCTACACGGGCTATTCCATATGAAATCGATCAGTAAAAAACCTCGCATTTTTTATACTCTAATTTTTCTCTACTTATACAAGGTGCTGAGGGGAGTACATTTTCAAAAATATACTATAAAAAAAAAGTCAAACGGTTTTCGTATTATTGAGCGACAAATTTAGCGTATTTTATAAAAACAAGCCTCTTTCAGCGCTCAGAACTCTGGAACCATTTACTGCAGAACATTGAACGAGAGCTTATTTTGAAGCTGACATTTGGTAGGTTATGTTAAGAAGTAATCCTTATTTTTTATTGTACACAGAGAGACAGATAATCTGATTTTACTTGATTTTAGGCTTTTTGGCCATTTCTAAAAATGTAAAAAAAAATATTGAGAAAAAAACCTTGCATTATTAAGAGGGATTCGGCATTGTTTGCTTAGTGGTACGGCAATAAGTTTCGAGGGTATTAAATAAATTATTTTCACACGCCTAGACTTGAACGGCGCAGTACCGCTCGCACTGGCCGAGAGTTGAAGATAAGCGAGCATTGGGCGTCATTTTACTCCTCTGTTTATGAAAACTTGTGATAAAGCTAGCCCAGCCATGACTGCTAGACGACACATCACGTGTTTGTCTCCTGGCCTTGCTTGTCTCGACTACCTCCCGCCTCACAGTCAGCTGGTTATTTCACGCGCGTACTATTTATTTTCTTTATTTGATATTCTCAATACTTTCTTATCAATGTACCACCAGTAAAAAATATGTGTTTATTTTTAACTTTCAATGCGGAATCTAACCATATATTTTTAAAATATTTTTTTTTTCGTAGGCAAAGGCGTCTTAATGAAGAAAAATCTAAATTTCTCCATTTCCATAAAATGTAAGAAAAACTGTTTACATGTCAATATAAACTTTAACTTCTCAGCATCAAAATAAACCATGATTTTGATCATTGGGTGAAAGGGTTTCGGAACCACAACAGTTTAAAGTTGCTAATTTTATGAATATACGATAAATTTAAATATTATTAATTTAAACACTATGAAGTTCTGATGCTTCAAACTTTGCACAAAGCATTATATCACAGTTGTCAACGGACAGAAAAAGTTTCATTGTATTTAAAAATTGCAAGGTAAATTTTCTCTATATTTCGGTCGATTTGAGATGGAATAGCCCACACTTAAATAGATTGATCTTTCCTATGGCGGTCTGCTCACTTAAGTTGGGTCTTGCAACTAGTGCTAAATAGACGACTGTGATCACCTGATAGCAAATAGATACCGTACTAGGAAATTTTATGTTTCTTCTGGAATTAATTACGTTTTGTTTAGTCTTTTTAAATTATTTTAAATGAATTGTTTCTTTTTCTTTTCCTTCTCCATAGTTTTCTTTTTTTCCATTATAATTATTGTTTACCTACCATTTATTTACAAAAACAACAACAATCTAACGGTAAGCTTTGTCTTCTAGGCAACATTCACTTGGAGGAAGCTGAATAAAATTTATTCAAGGTAATTTGTGAAACTCTCTCAACTTTGTACAGGGAACAAATGGCTGTGAAAAATGAAGTTTTTACTTTAAACCCAATCTCGCTATCTTTCAAACTGTGGATTATTTAACAATTTTCCTGTTATGAAACATGATTTGAAAATTACATTTTTTTGTAGGAAAAAAATAATTACTCCAGAATGAGTGTAATTAGGTCAATGCATTACGTAAAAGTGTTCCCTAGAGTTAAATGCAATGAAAAGTCTGAATAAACTATTTTTAAATAATAAAACTTTACACATTCATACCATACGTTTTTTTGTTCCATTCTGAAATTCCTTTAATATATTTTGACTTTATAATAATAATAATAATAATAATAATAATAATAATAATAATAATAATAATAATAGCTTTATTTAACCTAGCAGAGTTAATATTCTCTCACATGTAAAGTATTGACGAAAGTCTTCATTAATATCCAAAACATTTCTATAAACAAAGCCACCGTTTCTGGCGCGTGAAATAAGTAATGGGAACGTTGAAAGCGAGTATCTTATCTTTCAGCGTATTCCGAATCTCACCGAACCGGTGGACATCAATGACGTCACGCTGCAGCGGAATAGGAACAAAACTGTTGGAAGGTTCAATGGCTATCATGGCGGCTGTACAAGTTGTTATTGTGCTAAGCTACCAAGATTTTGGGAAATTTCCATTCTGCATCTCGCTCAAAGAAAAGAGAGCATAAGCAATTTATTTCTTGAACCGGTAGTAATAACTGGTCCGTTGACATGTTCGTTCATAAGCCATTAACATATTTTTTACGTTATGCTAATTATAAACAATACAGCAGAACACACCGCCATGACACAACAGTGCACGTCTGCTAATTCCCGCCCTATACAAGAACCAATCAGATTCATTGATGGCGGCTGATGGAGACTGCCACCACCTCTGCAAGCTGATGGCACCGGTGCAACACCGGTGGAGTATCAGTGACGTCATCATTGAAATTCGAAACACCGTGATGCCATCAGATTGCTCAGCGCTGAGATTCGGCATACGCGAGAAAGGTGACAACTGTGATTGGCAGAATGCTGATGTCACACCTGGTTAGGAGGTGGCAGCACTCTCATCCAAAGTGGCAACAGATGCCACTGACTGGACAGTGTACTCAAGGACCAACCACAGCAACGCAAAGAGCGAGTGTCGGGCAAATCGCAATATAGCGAACGTATAAGCTCCGCCCACGACCCCTTCTACTTTTCCCCTACTAGAAACCCGAGCACTCTACGTCATACTTGGGCATCGTGCCTCACTTGAGAATTTGTGCCTCACTGACCTTCACAGAGCTTATCGCTCTGAGTGACATCATCTTCACAGTCCCCGTTCCTCCCTCACGTAGCTCCTAGGCGTGGGTAGGTTCTATATCAGTTTCATAAGCAATATCAGTGGTGGCATAATGACATTATCAAAGCAGTGTGTACCCGTTAGAAAACGATTATTTCATGAGAAATGGAAGGAAGAGTTTTTTTGCTGTTTAGAAGGGGAGAACATACGATGTATGTTATGCTCGAAAATCCTATTAAGCATTAATAAATGTAATATACAACGACATTACTTCTTATGTCATAAACAACATGCTGAATTAGAAGGTAAGACAAATTAAATGTTATTTTTCGTACTATTCCGAAGAAAATTTATGATCTTAACATTTGCATAGTATACTAAATACGACATTATACCTTAAACACGCTGCATTAAAAGGTACGAGGAATTAAATGTTGTTTGTACGTATTATTTCCAAAAGAAATTTATAAAAAAAAATATATCAAATGTGCGTAGAAAACGAAACATGATTTTCTTAAATTATTATAGGTCGAGAGCGTGCAAATCTATTAAGTAATCTTGAGAAACGCCAGAATATTCGAGAAAATAAACTTAGACAACGTGATAGAATATTATTGGCTAGTTACGCAATATCTCGCCTGTGATTTAAATCAATTCAGGTACGAAGAAACAGTAAAGAGGTTGAATAATTTCGAGGGAAAAATTGTTCCGGAGCCGGGTATCGAACCCGGGACCTTTGGTTTAACGTACCAACGCTCTACCACTGAGCTACTCGGGAACTCTAACCGACACCGATCCAATTTTTCCCTCTATATCCACAGACCTCAAAGTGGGCTGACAACCGTCAAGCAACCAACTTCGAGTGCACACTAACTCCGTGTGACTTAAATTGTGGTTTTCTGTTAACGAACAGTGACGTGTATTATGCAAATCAAGATTTTCAGGTATAACTCCCTGTAAAGTTGATTTGAATAATTTCGAGGGAAAAATTGTTCCGGAGCCGGGTATCGAACCCGGGACCTTTGGTTTAACGTACCAACGCTCTACCACTGAGCTACCCGGGAACTCTAACCGACACCGATCCAATTTTACAGGGAGTTATACCTGAAATCTTGATTTGCATAATACACGTCACTGTTCGTTAACAGAAAACCACAATTTAAGTCACACGGAGTTAGTGTGCATCGAAGTTGGTTGCTTGACGGTTGTCAGCCCACTTTGAGGTCTGTGGATATAGAGGGAAAAATTGGATCCGTGTCGGTTAGAGTTCCCGAGTAGCTCAGTGGTAGAGCGTTGGTACGTTAAACCAAAGGTCCCGGGTTCGATACCCGGCTCCGGAACAATTTTTCCCTCGAAATTATTCAAATCAACTTTACAGGGAGTTATACCTGAAAATCTTGATTTGCAGTAAAGAGGTTTATGATTAAAGCTGCGGAATTAATTTGCCAAATTGAATAAAAGTTTTCGAGTCTCTCACGTTAACCAAGCGCTTTCCTAATAATTCGCCACTGACCGCCTTAGCGATTACGATAAGGTGACGCAGGTCACAGCAGTTTATATTTCCCATCCTACTCTCCAGTCTCTTCTCCTAGTAAACAAACTATTTGAAATCGAGTGCCTCACGTAACCGAAAATTGTGCCCATGTATGCTCTACGTGATAGGCGAGTGTTATGTCAAATGCACATTTCATGTGGGTGGGGATAACTTCCCCTACTGGCGTTCGCTATATTGCGATTTATCCAGAGTATCTTGCCTTTGACACAGACAGTGGCCAATAAGACTGACAACTGTGTTCTGTGATTGGCAGATTGCTGACGTGAGGTGTTGGGTGGTACCGTTGTCAGCGGCACTGGCAACAAGTGCTCACTGATTGGCTTTTTACTCAAGGACACACCCCAAAAACGCTGGCACTGGCTGTACCTCAGGGAGGAGTGTTAAAATATTATTCGTTTTTACATGTTACGAAATGAAAGCGGGTTCTTACGAGAATATTCGCGACTTTCTCTACAACTTCCATTTCTAAAAATGTCTTACTCTATTTTGTAGACGCTAGTGTTACATTCATTTTATAAGGCAACTCGTGTGGATATATTCAAGCCTCATAATTTTCCTGAGAAGTTTTCCAATTGAAGAAATGATAGATCATTTTTGGAGAGTAAAACTAAACCATTTTCTACGTCATGTTACGTAAGAAAACATTGAATGAGGAAATCGTAAAGGGTTGTGAGAATAATTGTGCAATTTGTGTCATTTTCTGAAACCAGAACCCATTAATTTTTAAGTAAAATGATTACCACTTCAAGTACATCATCACTGGTTGAATTGACTCATCAATATTGAATGTGAATAAAGTCGTTCCAATTGTTTAGGACAAATTTCTGTATATAGACAGATAGAAAGCACGCCACGAACAACTTTTCTGTAACAAGGATACTGGAAAGAGATTTTCGTCAAAATCTTGAAAACGGTACATCTCACTGTGACCTTTATTTTCTAACTTTCCTCTAAACTGTGACATTTGGAAAGTTCAGTATAACATGAAACTGGTTTTTCCAAACCTACTATGAGATATACTGTAGGTACTTAGAACAGGTTTATCTATTTATTTAATTGTTTATTTATTTACTTTTTTTATTTAATTGACTATTAATTTAATTTAATTTTCTTTATTAATTTAACTTAATTCAATTAATTTAATTAAATAATCAAAATTTGTCTGAAAAAGACTTTTGATTATCCTACGAAACTTCTCTATTTGGATTTTAACGTTTTCAAATTCGAGAAAATATATAAATATACATTACTAATTTTCTTTCATAATAACAAGAAAAATGTTAACATATATTGGCATAACTATAATACAAGAAGAAAAATATTATTTCGTTTTACAAAAGACAAAAGTTCAACGGCTGCTGGTAAGAAACATGGCTTCAACTATGGCTTAAAACTTTACAACAAATTAATTTCTCAGTACACTATTTTAGCTAACATAAGTAAGAATAAATTTAAACTAAAAATTTAAGAAATTATTAAGGAAACTTAACATAAGGTTAGATAATTAATAAATTGCTTACTATTAGTCTTTATTTGTGAATATTGGTTATAAGCTTTTTCAATTGTGACTATTTTTTATCATTTGTTTTTGTAATCTGTGCTATGTTACTGTTCATATCAATTGTTTGTTTTGTCTTCCTCTCCTTTCTGCTTATCTACAGTGCGGTTTCGAACTCCCGACCACTAGCGTTTGCGAATACATTTATATTTGACAAGTTCATTCTTATTTGACATATTGTGCAATACTTTTTAATGTATTTAGCCTAATGCATTTTTTGTTTCTATTATATTTAATATGTATTTTTGTGGTTTTCTTTTTGTAATAAGTGTGTATTTTATTCAATTTTATTTATTTGATTGAATTTGCTTATTTATTTCTTTTAATTCTTTATTTTTATTTATTTATTTTATGTACGCATTTAATTAACTAATTAAATTTATTTATTTAACCTAA